>NW_026263312.1:1200000-1500000 GCF_947179515.1 Apodemus sylvaticus
TCTCCTGTGGGTTCTCTTTTGAGGCTACACGTTTAGATGTACACGCCACACCAAATCTTTTCGAGTTACAACGTGTAGCTTAGGAGAAACAAGCTAATTTTGTATGATGCGTTATTTCTTCTTGTAAAGAGTTTCCAATAATTACGTATTTGTCTTTACTCTGCAACACTGTATTTCCTTATAACTTGGTATTCTTACATATTCTTTCAAGAGAAAACTCTCCTGTGCCTTCTCTTTTGAGGCTTCGCGCTTAGACATTCACGCAACAGCAAAGCTTTTCGAGTTACAACGTGTTCTTTAGGAAAACCAAGATAATTTCGCACGATGCGGGATTTCCTTAAAACGTGGTTTTCTGACTAATTTTGACTAAAGAATATTATCCTGTGGGTTCTCCTTTGAGGCCACACGTTTAGACGTACAAGCCACATCAAATCTTTCCGAGTTACAATGTATTGTTTAGGAGATACAAGCTAATTTTGTATGATGCGTTATTTCTTCTTGTACAGTGTTTCCAATACGTATGTATTTGCTTTACTCTGCAACACTGTAATTCTTTATAACGTGGTATTCTTACATATTATTTCGAGAGAAAACTCTCCTGTGCCTTCTCTTTTGAGGCTATACGCTTAGACATACACGCAACACCAAAGCTTTTCGAGTGACAACGTGTTGTTTAGGAAAAACAAGGTAATTTCCAACGATGCGGGATTTCCTTAAAACATGGTTTTCAGACAAATTTTGACAAAAGAAAATTCTCCTGTGTGGTTCTCTTTTGAGGCTACACGTTTAGAAGTACACGCCACACCAAATCTTTTCGAGTTACAACGTGCTGTTAGGAGATATAAGCTAATTTTGTATGATGCATTATTTCTTCTCATAAAGTTTAAGTATTTCCAATATGTATGTATTTGTCTTTACTCTGCAACACTGTATTTCCTTATAACGTGGTATTCTTACATATTCTTTGGAGAGAAAACTCTCCTGTGCATTCCCTTTTGTGGCTACATGCTTAGACATACATGCAACACCAAAGCTTTTCGAGTTACAACGTGTTGTTTAGGAAAAACAAGATAATTTTGCACGATGCGGGATTTCCTTAAAACGTGGTTTTCTGAAAAAATTTTGATGAAAGAAAATACTCCTGTGGGTTCTCTTTTGAGGCTACACGTTTATACGTACACCCCACACCAAATCTTTTCGAGTTATAACGTGTAGTTTAGGAGATACAAGCTAATTTTGTACGATGCATTATTTCTTCTTCTAAAGTGTTTGCAATACATAGGTATTTGTCTTTACTCTGCAACACTGTATTTCCTTATAACGTGGTATTCTTACATATTCTTTAGAGAGAAAACTCTCCTGTGCCTTCTCTTTTGAGGCTACACGCTTAGACATACACGCAACACCAAAGCTTTTCGAGTTACGACGTGTTGTTTAGGAAAAACAAGATAATTTCGCTAGATGTGGGATTTCCTTAAAACGTGGTTTACTGACCAATTTTGACGAAAGAAAATTCTCCTGTGTGGTTCTCTTTTGAGGCTACACGTTTAGAAGTACACACCACACCAAATCTTTTCGAGTTACAACGTGCTGTTAGGAGATACAAGCTAATTTTGTATGATGCATTATTTCTTCTCATAAAGTTTAAGTGTTTCCAATATATATGTATTTGTCTTTACTCTGCAACAATGTATTTCCTTATAACGTGGTATTCTTACATATTCTTTGGAGAGAAAACTCTCCTGTGCATTCCCTTTTGTGGCTACATGCTTAGACATACATGCAACACCAAAGCTTTTGGAGTTACAACGTGTTGTTTAGGAAAAACAAGATAATTTCGCACGATGCGGGATTTCCTTAAAACGTGGTTTTCTGACAAATTTTGACCTAAGAATATTCTCCTGTGGGTTCTTTTTTGAGGCTACACTTTTAGACGTACAAGCCACATCAAATATTTCCGAGTTACAACGTGTTGTTTAGGAGGTACAAGCTAATTTTTGTACGATGCATTATTTCTTCTCGTAAAGTTTAAGTGTTTCCAATATGTACGTATTTGTCTTTTCTCTGCAACACTGTATATCCTTATAAGGTGGTATTCTTACATATTCGTTCGAGAGAAAACTCTCCTGTGCCTTCTCCTTTGAGGCTACATGATTAGACATACACACAAAACCAAAGCTTTTCGAGTTACGAAGTGTTGTTTAGGAAAAACAAGATAATTTCGCACGATGCAGTATTTCCTTAAAATGTGGTTTTCTAACAAATTTTGACCAAAGAAAATTCTCCTGTGGGTTCTCTTTTGAGGCTACACGTTTAGACGTACTCGCCACACCAAATCATTTTGAGTTAAAACGTGTTGTTTAGGAGATACAAGCTTGTACGAAGCATTATTTCTTCTCGTAAAATGTTTCCAATATATACGTATTTGTCTTTAATCTGCAACACTGTATTTCCTTATAACATGGTATTCTTACATATCCTTTCGAGAGAAAACTCTCCTGTGCCTTCTCTTTTGAGGCTACACGCTTAGACATACACGCAACACCAAAGATTTTCGAGTCAGGACGTTTTGTTTAGGAAAAAATAGATAATTTCGCACAATGCCGGATTTCCTTAAAATGTGGTTGTCTGAAAAATTTTGAAGAAAGAAAATTTTACTGTGGGTTCTCTTTTGAGGCTACACGTTTAGACGCACATGCCACACCAAATCTTTTCGAGTTACAACGTGTTGTTTAGGAGATACAAGCTAATTTTGTACGATAAGTTATTTCTTCTCGTAAAGTTTAAGTGTTTCCAATATGTATGTATTTGTCTTTACTCTGCAACACTGTATTTCCTTATAACGTGGTATTCTTACATATTTTTTCGAGACAAAACTCTCCTGTGCGTTCTCCTTTGAGGCTACATGCTAAGACATACTCACAACACCAATGCTTTTCATGTTACAACATGTTGTTTAGGAAAAATAAGATAATTTCGCACGATATGGGATTTCCTTAAAACGTGGTTTTCTGACAAATTTTGACCTAAGAATATTCTCCTGTAGGTTCTCTTTTGAGGCTACACGTTTAGATGTACACGCCACACCAAGTCTTTTCGAGTTACAATGTGTTGTTTAGGAGATACAAGCTAATTTTTTAAGATGCGTTATTTCTTCTCATAAACTTTAAGTGTTTCCAATAGGTACGTATTTGTCTTTATTCTGCAAAACTGTATTTCCTTATAACGTGGTATTCTTACATATTCTTTTGAGAGAAAACTCTCCTGTCCCTTCTCTTTTGAGGCTACACGCTTAGACATACACGCAACACCAAAGCTTTTGAGTTACAAAATGTTGTTTAGGAAAAACAAGATAATTTCGCACGATGCGGGATTTCCTTAAAACTTGGTTTTCTGACAAATTTTGATGAAAGAAAATTCTCCTGTCGGTTCTCTTTTGAGGCTACATGTTTAGACATACACGCCACACCAAATCTTTTCGAGTTGCTGTTTATGAGATACAAGCTAATTTTTTACGATGCATTTTTTATTCTCGTAAATTTTAAGTGTTTCCAATAGGTACGTATTTGTCTTTACTCTGCAACACTATATTTCCTTATAACGTGGTATTCCTACATATTCTTTCGAGAGAAAACTCTCCTGTGCCTTTGCTTTTGAGGCTACGCGCTTAGACATACACGCAAAACCAAAGCATTTTGTGTTACAACGTGTTGATTAGGAAAAACAAGATAAATTCGCACGATGCCGGATTTCCTTAAAACGTGGTTTTCTGACAAATTTTGACGAAAGAAAATTCTCCTGTGGGTTCTCTTTTGAGGCTACACGTTTAGACGTACAAGCCACTCCAAATCTTTTCGAGTTACAACGTGTTGTTTAGGAGATACAAACTAATTTTGAACGAGGCGTTAATTCTGCTCGTAAAATATTTCCAAAATGTACGTATTTGTCTTTACTTTGCAACACTGTATTTCCTTATAACGTGGTATTCTTACATATTCTTTTGAGAGAAAACTCTCCTTTGCCTTCTCTTTTGAGGCTACAATCTTAGACATACACGCAACACCAAAGCTTTTCGAGTTACAACGTGTTCTTTAGGAAAAACAAGATAATTTCACACGATGCGGGATTTCCTTAAACGTGGTTTTCTGACAAATTTTGACGAAAGAAAATTCTCCTGTGGGTTCTCCTTTGAGGCTACACGTTTAGATGTACACGCCACACCAAATCTTTTCAAGTTACAAAGTGCTGTTTAAGAGATACAACCTAATTTTGTACGATGCGTTATTTCTTCTTGTAAAGTGTTTCCACTATGTATGTATTTGTCTTTACTCTGCCACACTGTATTTCCTTATAATGTGGTATTCTTATGTATTCTTTCGAGAGAATACTCTCCTGTGCCTCTTCTTTTTTGATGCTACTCGCTTAGACATACACGCAACAACAAAGCTTTTCGAGTTAAAATTTGTTGTTTAGGAAAAACAAGATAATTTCACACGATGCGTGATTTCCTTAAAACGTGGTTTTCTAAAAAAAATTTGAAGAACGAAAATTCTCCAGTGGGTTCTCATTTGAGGCTACACGTTTAGACGTACACGCCACACCAAATCTTTTCGAGTTACAACGTGTAGTTTAGGAGATACAAGCTAATTTTGTACGATGGGTTATTTCTTCTTGTAAAGTGTTTCCAATATGTACGTATTTGTCTTTACTCTGCAACACAGTATTTCCTTATAACGTGGTATTCTTACATATTCTTTCGAGAAAACTCTCCTGTGCCTTCTCTTTTGAGGCTACATGCTTAGACATACACGCAACGCCAAAGCTTTTCGATTTATAACATGTTGTTTAGGAAAAATAAGATAATTTCGCACAATGCGGGATTTCTTTAAAACGTGGTTTCTGACAAATTTTGATGAATGAAAATTTTCCTGTGCATTCTCTTTGAGGCTACACGTTTAGACGTACACGCCACACCAAATCTTTTCGAGTTACAACGTGCTGTTTAGGAGATACAAACTAATTTTGTACGATGCATTATTTCTTCTCGTATAGTTTAAGTGTTTCCAATATGTACGTATTTGTCTTTTCTCTACAACATTGTATTTCCTTATAACGTGTTATTCTTACATATTCTTTTGAGAGAAAACTCTCCTGTGCCTTCTCTTTTGAGGCTACACTCTTAGACATACACGCAATACGAACGCTTTTCGAGTTACAACATGTTGTTTAGGAAAAACAAGATAATTTCGCCCGATGCGGGATTTCCTTAAAACGTGGTTTTCTGACAAATATTGACAAAAGAAAATTCTCCTGTGGGCTCTCTTTTGAGGCTACACGTTGAGACATACACGCCACACCAAATCTTTTCGAGTTACAACGTGTTGTTTAGGAGATACAACCTAATTTTGTAAGATGCGTTATTTCTTCTCGCAAAGTGTTTCCAGTACATACGTACTTCTCTTTACTCTGTAACACTGTATTTCCTTATAACGTGGTATTCTTACATATTCTTTTGAGAGAAAACTCTCCTGTGCCTTCTCTTTTGAAGCTACACGCTTAGACATACACACAACACCAAAGCGTTTCGGGTTACAACGTGTTGTTTAGGAAAAACAAGATAATTTCGCGCGAAGCTGGATTTCCTTAAAACGTGGTTTTCAGACAAATTTTGACAAAAGAAAATTCTCCTGTGGGTTCTCTTTTGAAGGCTACACGTTTAGACGTACATGCCACACGAAATCTTTTTGAGTTACAACGTGTTGTTTAGGAGATATCACCTAATTTTTTAAGATGTGTTATTTCTTCTCTTAAAGTGTTTCCAATACGTAAATATTTGTCTTTACTCTGCAACACTGTATTTCCTTATAACGTGGTATTCTTACATATTCTTTCGAGAGAAAACTCTCCTGTGCCTTCTCTTTTGAGGCTACACACTTAGACATACACGCAACACCAAAGATTTTCGAGTTACAATGTGTTGTTTAGGAAAAACAAGATAATTTCGCACAATGCGGGATTTCCTTATAACGTGGTTTTCTGACAAATTTTGACGAAAGAAAATTCTCCTGTGGGTTCTCTTTTGAGGCTACACGTTTAGACGTACACGCCACACCAAATCTTTTCGAGTTACAACGTGTTGTTTATGAGATACAAGCTAATTTTTTACGATGCATTTTTTATTCTCGTAAAGTTTAAGTGTTTCCAATAGGTACGTATTTGTCTTTACTCTGCAACACTGTATTTCCTTATAACGTGGTATTCTTACATATTGTTTCGAGAGAAAACTCTCCTGTGCCTTCTCTTTTGAGGCTACATGTTTAGACATACACGCAACACCAAAGCTTTATGCGTTAAGATGAGTTGTTTAGGAAAAAGATAATTTTGCAAGATGCAGGATTTCCTTAAAACATGGTTTTCTGACAAATTTTGACAAAGAAAATTCTCCTGTGGGTTCTCTTTTGAGGCTACACGTTTAGACTTACACGCCACACCAAGTCTTTTCGAGTTACCACGTGTTGTTTAGGAGATACAAGCTAATTTTTTACCATAAGTTATTTCTTCTCGTAAAGTTTAAGTGTTTCCAATACGTATGTATTTGTCTTTATCTGCAACACTGTATTTCCTTATAACGTGGTATTCTTACATATTCTTTCGAGAGAAAACTCTCCTGTGCCTTCTCTTTTGAGGCTACACGGTTAGACATACACGCAACACCAAAGCTTTTCGAATTACAACGTGTTGTTTAGGCAAAACAAGATAATTTGTCACGATGCAGGATTTCCTTAAAACGTGGTTTTCTGACAAATTTTGACGAATGAAAATTCTCCTGTGGGTTCTCTTTTGAGGCTACATGTTTAGACATACACGCCATACCAAATATTTTCGAGTTACAACGTGTTGTTTAGGAGATACAAGCTAATTTTGTACGATGCGTTATTTCTACTCCTAAAGTTTCTCCAATGCATACATATTTGTCTTTACTCTGCAAAACTGTATTTCTTTATAACGTGGTATTCTTACATATTCTTTGAGAGAAAACTCTCCTGTGCCTTCTCTTTTGAGGCTACACGCTTAGACATACACACAACACCAAAGCTTTTCGAGTTACAACATGTTGATTAGGAAAAACAAGATAATTTCGCACGATGCGGGATTACCTTAAAACATGGTTTTCTGACAAATTTTGACGAAAGAAAATTATCCTGTCGGTTCTCTTTTGAGGCTACACGTTTAGACGTACACGCCCCACCAAATCTTTTCGAGTTACGACGTGTTGTTTAGGAGATACAAGCTAATTTTTACGATGCGTTATTTCTTCTCGGAACGTGTTTCCAATAAGTATGTATTTGTCTTTACTCTGCAGCATTCGATTTCCTTATAACGTGGTATTCTTACATATTTTTTCGAGACAAAACTCTCCTGTGCGTTCTCCTTTGAGGCTACATGCTAAGACATACTCACAACACCAATGCTTTTCATGTTACAACATGTTGTTTAGGAAAAATAAGATAATTTCGCACGATATGGGATTTCCTTAAAACGTGGTTTTCTGACAAATTTTGACCTAAGAATATTCTCCTGTAGGTTCTCTTTTGAGGCTACACGTTTAGATGTACATGCCACACCAAGTCTTTTCGAGTTACAATGTGTTGTTTAGGAGATACAAGCTAATTTTTTAAGATGCGTTATTTCTTCTCATAAACTTTAAGTGTTTCCAATAGGTACGTATTTGTCTTTATTCTGCAAAACTGTATTTCCTTATAACGTGGTATTCTTACATATTCTTTTGAGAGAAAACTCTCCTGTCCCTTCTCTTTTGAGGCTACACGCTTAGACATACACGCAACACCAAAGCTTTTGAGTTACAACATGTTGTTTAGGAAAAACAAGATAATTTCGCACGATGCGGGATTTCCTTAAAACTTGGTTTTCTGACAAATTTTGATGAAAGAAAATTCTCCTGTCGGTTCTCTTTTGAGGCTACATGTTTAGACATACACGCCACACCAAATCTTTTCGAGTTACAATGTGCTGTTTATGAGATACAAGCTAATTTTTTACGATGCATTTTTTATTCTCGTAAATTTTAAGTGTTTCCAATAGGTACGTATTTGTCTTTACTCTGCAACACTATATTTCCTTATAACGTGGTATTCCTACATATTCTTTCGAGAGAAAACTCTCCTGTGCCTTTGCTTTTGAGGCTACGCGCTTAGACATACACGCAAAACCAAAGCATTTTGTGTTACAACGTGTTGATTAGGAAAAACAAGATAAATTCGCACGATGCCGGATTTCCTTAAAACGTGGTTTTCTGACAAATTTTGACGAAAGAAAATTCTCCTGTGGGTTCTCTTTTGAGGCTACACGTTTAGACGTACAAGCCACTCCAAATCTTTTCGAGTTACAACGTGTTGTTTAGGAGATACAAACTAATTTTGAACGAGGCGTTAATTCTGCTCGTAAAATATTTCCAAAATGTACGTATTTGTCTTTACTTTGCAACACTGTATTTCCTTATAACGTGGTATTCTTACATATTCTTTTGAGAGAAAACTCTCCTTTGCCTTCTCTTTTGAGGCTACAAGCTTAGACATACACGCAACACCAAAGCTTTTCGAGTTACAACGTGTTCTTTAGGAAAAACAAGATAATTTCACACGATGCGGGATTTCCTTAAACGTGGTTTTCTGACAAATTTTGACGAAAGAAAATTCTCCTGTGGGTTCTCCTTTGAGGCTACACGTTTAGATGTACACGCCACACCAAATCTTTTCGAGTTACAAAGTGCTGTTTAAGAGATACAACCTAATTTTGTACGATGCGTTATTTCTTCTTGTAAAGTGTTTCCACTATGTATGTATTTGTCTTTACTCTGCCACACTGTATTTCCTTATAATGTGGTATTCTTATGTATTCTTTCGAGAGAATACTCTCCTGTGCCTCTTCTTTTTTGATGCTACTCGCTTAGACATACACGCAACAACAAAGCTTTTCGAGTTAAAATTTGTTGTTTAGGAAAAACAAGATAATTTCACACGATGCGTGATTTCCTTAAAACGTGGTTTTCTAAAAAAAAATTTGAAGAACGAAAATTCTCCAGTGGGTTCTCATTTGAGGCTACACGTTTAGACGTACACGCCACACCAAATCTTTTCGAGTTACAACGTGTAGTTTAGGAGATACAAGCTAATTTTGTACGATGGGTTATTTCTTCTTGTAAAGTGTTTCCAATATGTACGTATTTGTCTTTACTCTGCAACACAGTATTTCCTTATAACGTGGTATTCTTACATATTCTTTCGAGAAAACTCTCCTGTGCCTTCTCTTTTGAGGCTACATGCTTAGACATACACGCAACACCAAAGCTTTTCGATTTATAACATGTTGTTTAGGAAAAATAAGATAATTTCGCACAATGCGGGATTTCTTTAAAACGTGGTTTCTGACAAATTTTGATGAATGAAAATTTTCCTGTGCATTCTCTTTGAGGCTACACGTTTAGATGTACACGCCACACCAAATCTTTTCGAGTTACAACGTGCTGTTTAGGAGATACAAACTAATTTTGTACGATGCATTATTTCTTCTCGTATAGTTTAAGTGTTTCCAATATGTACGTATTTGTCTTTTCTCTACAACATTGTATTTCCTTATAACGTGTTATTCTTACATATTCTTTTGAGAGAAAACTCTCCTGTGCCTTCTCTTTTGAGGCTACACTCTTAGACATACACGCAATACGAACGCTTTTCGAGTTACAACATGTTGTTTAGGAAAAACAAGATAATTTCGCCCGATGCGGGATTTCCTTAAAACGTGGTTTTCTGACAAATATTGACAAAAGAAAATTCTCCTGTGGGCTCTCTTTTGAGGCTACACGTTGAGACATACACGCCACACCAAATCTTTTCGAGTTACAACGTGTTGTTTAGGAGATACAACCTAATTTTGTAAGATGCGTTATTTCTTCTCGTAAAGTGTTTCCAGTACATACGTACTTCTCTTTACTCTGTAACACTGTATTTCCTTATAACGTGGTATTCTTACATATTCTTTTGAGGGAAAACTCTCCTGTGCCTTCTCTTTTGAAGCTACACGCTTAGACATACACACAACACCAAAGCGTTTCGGGTTACAACGTGTTGTTTAGGAAAAACAAGATAATTTCGCGCGAAGCTGGATTTCCTTAAAACGTGGTTTTCAGACAAATTTTGACAAAAGAAAATTCTCCTGTGGGTTCTCTTTTGAAGGCTACACGTTTAGACGTACATGCCACACGAAATCTTTTTGAGTTACAACGTGTTGTTTAGGAGATATCACCTAATTTTTTAAGATGCGTTATTTCTTCTCTTAAAGAGTTTCCAATAGGTACGTATTTGTCTTTACTCTGCAACACTGTATTTCCTTATAACGTGGTATTCTTACATATTCTTTCGAGAGAAAACTCTCCTGTGCCTTCTCTTTTGAGGCTACACGCTTAGACATACACGCAACACCAAAGATTTTCGAGTTACAATGTGTTGTTTAGGAAAAACAAGATAATTTCGCACAATGCGGGATTTCCTTATAACGTGGTTTTCTGACAAATTTTGACGAAAGAAAATTCTCCTGTGGGTTCTCTTTTGAGGCTACACGTTTAGACGTACACGCCACACCAAATCTTTTCGAGTTACAACGTGTTGTTTATGAGATACAAGCTAATTTTTTACGATGCATTTTTTATTCTCGTAAAGTTTAAGTGTTTCCAATAGGTACGTATTTGTCTTTACTCTGCAACACTGTATTTCCTTATAACGTGGTATTCTTACGTATTCTTTCAAGAGAAAACTCTCCTGTGCCTTCTCTTTTGAGGCTACACGCTTAGACATACACGCAACACCAAAGCTTTTCGAGTTACAACTTGTTGATTAGGAAAAACAAGATAATTTCTCACGATGCGGGATTTCATCAAAACTTTGTTTTGTGACAAATTTTGACGAAAGAAATTTCTCCTGTGTGTTCTCTTTTGAGACTACACGTTTAGACGTACATGCCACACCAAATATTTTCGAGTACAACGTGTTGTTTAGGAGTTACAAGCTAATTTTGTACGATGCGTTATTTCTTCTCGTAAAGTGTTTCCAATATATACATATTTGTCTTTACTCTGCAGCACTGTATTTAATAATAATGTGGTATTCTTACATATTCTTTCGAGAGAAAACTCTCCTGTGTGTTCTCTTTTGAAGCTACACGCTTAAATATACACGCAACACCAAAGCTTTTCGAGTTACAACGTGTTGTTTAGGAGATACAAGCTAATTTTTTACGATGCGTTATTTCTTCTCATAAAGTGTTTCCAACATGTACCTATATGTCTTTACTCTGCAACACTGTATTTCCATATAACTTGGTATTATTATATATTCTTTCGAGAGAAAACTCTCCTGTGACTTCTCTTTTGAGGCTGCATGCTTAGACATAGACAGAACACCAAAGCTTTTCGAGTTACAACGTGTTGTTTAGGAAAAACAAGATAATTTCGCATGTTGCGGGATTTCCTTAAAACGTGGTTTTCTGAAAAAAAATTGACGAAAGAAAATTCTCCTGTGGGTTCTCTTTTGAGGCTACACGTTTAGACATACAAGCTACACCAAATCTTTTCAAGTTACAACGTGTAGTTTAAGAGATACAAGCTAATTTTTATGATGCGTTATTTCTTCTTGTAAAGTCTTTCCAATACGTACATGTTTGTCTTTACTCTGCAACACTGTATTTCCTTATAATGTGGTATTCTTACATATTCTTTCGAGAGAAAACTCTCCTGCGCCTTCTGTTTTGAGGCTACACGCTTAGACATACACGCAACACCAAAGCTTTTCGAGATACGATGTGTTGTTTAGGAAAAACAAGATAATTTCGCACGATTTGGGATTTCCTTAAAACGTGGTTTTCTGACAAATTTTGATGAAAGAAAATTCTCCTGTGATTTCTCCTTTGAGGCTACATATTTAAACGTACAGGCCACACCAAATCTTTTCGAGTTACAACGTGTTGTTTAGGAGATGCAAGCTAATTTTGTAAGATGCGTTATTTCTTCTAGTAAAGTGTTTCCAATACGTATTTGTCTTTACTCTGCAATACTGTATATCCTTATAACGTGGTATTGTTACATATTCTTTCAAGAGGAAACTCTCCTGTGCCTTCTCTTTTGAGGCTACATGCTTAGACATACACGCAACACCAAAGCTTTTCGAGTTATAACACTTTGTTTAGGAAAAACAAGATAATTTCGCACGATGCGGGATTTCCTTAAAACGTTGTTTTCTGACAAATTTGGACGACAGAAAATTCTCCTGTTGGTTCTCTTTTGAGGCTACACGTTTAGACGTACATGCCACACCAAATGTTTTCGAGTTACAAAGTGTTGTTTAGGCGATACAAGCTAATTTTGTACGAGGCGTTATTTCTTCTTGTAAAGTGTTTCCAATACGTATGTATTTGTCTTTACTCTGCAACAATGTATTTCCTTATAACGTGGTATTCTTACGTATTCTTTCGAGAGCAAACTCTCATGTGCGATCTCTTTTGAGGCTACATGCTTAGATATACTCGCAACAGCAAAGCTTTTCCTGTTAAAACGTGTTGTTTAGGAAAAAAAAAGTTAATTTCGCACGATGCGGGATTTCCTTAAAACGTGGTTTTCTGACAAATTTTGACGAAAAAAAACAAAATTAGCTTGTATCTCCTAAACAACACGTTGTAACTCGAAAAGATTTGGTGTGGCGTGTACGTCTAAACGTGTAGCCTATAAAGAGAACCCACAGGAGAATTTTCTTTCGTCAAAATTGTCAGAAAACCACGTTTTAAGGAAATCCCGCATCCTGCGAAATTATCTTGTTTTTCCTAATCAACACGTTGTAATGCGAAAAGCTTTGGTGTTGCATGTATGTCAAAGCGTGTAGCCTCAAAGGAGAACGCACAGGTGAGTTTTCTATGGAAAGAATATGTAATAATACCACGTTATTAGGAAACACAGTGTCTCAGAGCAAAGACAAATACGTACTCTATTGGAAACACTTTACGAAAAGAAATAACGTATCATACAAAATTAGCTTGTATCTCCTAAACAGCACGTTGTAACTCGAAAGGATTTGGTGGGGCGTGTACGTGTACACGTGTAGCCTCAAAACAGAACCCACAGGAGAATTTCCTTTCGTCAAAATTTTTCAGAAAACCACGTTTTAAGGAAAGTATCTTTGTTTTTCCTAATCAACATGTTGTAACGCTAAATGCTTTGGTGTTGCGTGTATGACTAAGTTTGTAGCCTCAAAAGAGAATGCACAAGAGAGTTTTCTATCGAAATAATATGTAAGAATACCACCTTATAAGGAAATACAGTGTTGCAGAGTAAAGACAAAAACGTACGTATTGGAAACACTTTATGAGAAGAAATAACGCATCGTACAAAATTAGCTTGTATCTCCTAAACTACACGTTGTAACTCGAAAAGCTTCGGTGTTGCGTGTATGTCTAAGCATGTAGCCTCAAAATAGAAGGTACAGGAGAGTTTTCTCTCGAAAGAATATGTAAGAATACCACGTTATAAGGAAATACAGTATTGCAGAGTAAAGACAAATACATACCTATTGGAAACACTTTATGAGAAGAAATAACGCTTCTAACAAAATTAGCTTGTATCTCCTATACAACACGTTGTAACTCGAAAAGATTTGGTGTGTCGTGTACATCTAAACGTGTAGCCTCAAAAGAGAACCAACAGGAGAATTTTCTTCCGTCAAAATTTGTCAGAAAACCACGTTTTATGGAAATCCCGCATCGTGAGAAATTATCTTATTTTTCCTAATCAACATGTTGTAACACGAAATGCTTTGGTTTTGCCTGTATGCCTAAGCGTGTACCCTCAAAAGAGAAGGCACAGGAGAGTTTTCTCTCGAAAGAATATGTAAGAATACCACGTTATAAGAAAATACAATGTTGCAGAGTAAAGACAAATACGTACGTATTGGAAACACTTTACGAGAAGAAATAAAGCATCATACAAAATTAGCTTGTATCTCCTAAACAACACGTTGCAAGTCGAAAGGTTTTGGTGTGGCGTGTACGTCTAAATGTGTAGCCTCAAAAGAGAACCAACAGCAGAATTTTCTTTCGTCAAACTTTTTCAGAAAACCACGTTTTAAGGATATCCCGCATCGTGCAAAATTATCTTATTTTTCCTTATCAACACGTTGTAACACGAAATGCTTGGATTTTGCCTGTATGTCTAAGCATGTAGCCTCAAAAGAGAAGGCACAGGAGAGTTTTCTCTCGAAAGAATATGTAAGAATACCACGTTATAAGGAAATACAGTGTTGCAGAGTAAAGACAAATACATACGTATTGGAAACACTTTACGAGAAGAAATAAAGCATACTACAAAATTAGCTTTTATCTCCTAAACAACAAGTTGTAACTCGAAAAGTTTTGGTGTGGCGTGTACGTCTAAACGTGTAGCCTCAAAAGAGAACCCACAGGAGAATTTTCTCTCGTCAAAATTTTTCAGAAAAGCACGTTTTAAGGAAATCCAGCATCGTGTGAAACGATCTTGTTTTTCCGAAACAACACGTCGAAACTCGAAAAGCTTTGGTATTGCGTGTATGGGTAAGCGTGTAGCCTCAAAAGAGTAGGCACAGGAGAATTATCTCTCGAATGAATATGTAAGCATACCACGTTAAAAGGAAATACAGTGTTGCAGAGTAAAGACAAATACGTACTTATTGGAAACACTTTAAGAGAAGAAATAACGCATCGTACAAAATTAGCTTGTATCTCCTAATCAACACGTTGTAACTCGAAAAGATTTGGTGTGGCGTGTACGTCTAAACGTGTAGCCTCAAAAGAGAACCCACAGGAGAATTTTCTTTCGTCAAAATTTGTCAGAAAACCAAGTTTGGAGGAAATCCCGTATCGTGGGAAATTATCCTGTTTTTCCTAAACAACACGTCGTAACTCGAAAAGCTTTCGTGTTGCGTGTCTGTCTAAGTGTGTAGCCTCAAAAGAGAAGGCACAGGAGAGTTTTCTCTCGAAAGAATATGCAAGAATACTATGTTATAAGGAAATACAGTGTTGCAGAGTAAAGACAAATACGTACTTATTGGAAACACTTTACGAGAAGAAATAACGCATCGCAAAAATTAGATTAACACGTTGTAACTCGAAAATATTTGGTGTGATGTGTACTTCTAAACGTGTAGCCTCAAAAGAGAAGCCAAGGAGAATTTTCTTTCGTCAAAATTTGTCAGAAATCTACGTTTTAAGGAAATCCCGCATCGTGCGAAATTATCTTGTTTTTCCTAAACAACATGTTGTAACTCGAAAAGCTTTGGTGTTGCGTGTATGTCTAAGCGTGTAGCCTCAAAATAGAACACTCAGGAGAGTTTTCTCTCGAAAGAATATGTAAGAATACCACCTTATAAGGAAATACAGTGTTGCAGAGTAAATACAAATACGTACCTATTGGAAACACTTTACGAAGTGAAATAACGCATCTTACAAAATCAGCTTGTATCTCCTAAACAGCACGTTGTAACTCGAAAAGCTTTGGTGTTGCGTGTATGTCTTAACGTGTAGCCTCAAAAGAGAACCCACAGGAGAATTTTCTTTAATCACCATTTTTTCAGAAAACCACATTTTAAGGAAATCCCGCATCGTGCGAAATTATCTTGTTTTTCCAAAACAACACGTTGTAACTCAAAAATCTTTGGTGTTGCGTGTATGTCTAATCGTGTAGCCTCAAAAGAGAAGGCACAGGAGAGTTTTCTCTTGAAGGAATAAGTAAGAATATCACGTTATAAGGAAATACAGTGTTGCAGGGTAAAGACAAATACACAAGTATTGGAAACACTTTACGAGAAGAAATCATGCATCGTACAAAATTAGCTTGTATCTCCTAAACAACACGTTGTAACTCGAAATGATTTGGTGTGACGTGTACTTCTAAACGTGTAGCCTCAAAAGAGAACCCACAGGAGAATTTTCTTTTGTAAAAATTTGTCAGAGAACCACGTTTTAAGGAAATCCCGCATCGTGTTAAATTATCTTGTTTTTCCTAAACAACACGTTGGAACTCGAAAAGCTTTGGTGTTGCGTGTATGTCTAAGTGTGTAGCCTCAAAAGAAAACGTACAGGACAGTTTTCTCTCGAAAGAATATGTAAGAACACCATGTTATAAGGAAACACAGTGTTGCAGAGTAAAGACAAATACGTACGTATTGGAAACACTTTACAAGAAGAAATAACGCATAGTACAAAATTAGGTTGTATCTCCTAAACAACACGTTGTAACTCGAAAGGATTTGGTGTGGCGTGTACATCTAAACTTGTAGCCTCAAAAGAGAACCCACAGGAGAATTTTCTTTCATAAAATTTTGTCAGAAAACCACGTTTTAAAGAAATCCCGCTTCGTGCGAAATTATCTTGTTTTTCCTAAACAACATGTTGTAACTAGAAAAGTTTGGTGTTGCGTGTATGTCTAAGCGTGTAGCCTCAAAAGAGAATGCACAGGAGAGTTTTATCTCGAAAGAATATGTACGAATACTACGTTATAAGGAAATACAGTGTTGCAGAGTAAAGACAAATACATATATATTGTAAACACTTTACGAGAAGAAATAACGCATCGTACAAAATTAGCTTGTATCTCCTAAACAACACGTTGTAACTCGAAAATATTTGGTGTGGCATGTACGTCTAAATGTGTAGCCTCAAAAGAGAACCAACTGCAGAATTTTCTTTCGTCAAAATTTGTCAGAAAACCACGTTTTAAGGAAATCCCGCATCGTGCGAAATTATCTTGTTTTTCTTAATCAACACGTTGTAACGCGAAAAGCTTTGGTGTTTTGTGTATGTGTATGCATGTAGCCTCAAAAGAGAAGGCACAGGAGAGTTTTCTCTTGAAAGAATATGTAAGAATACCACGTTATAAGGAAATACAGTGTTGCAGAGTAAAGACAAATATGTACTTATTGGAAACACTTTACGAGATGATATAACGCATCGCATAAATTAGATTGTATCTCCTAAACAACATGTTGTAACTCGAAAGGATTTGGTGTGACGTGTACTTCTAAATGTGTAGCCTCAAATGAGAACCCACTGGAGAATTTTCTTTCTTCAAAATTTGTCAGAAAACCACGTTTTAAGGAAATCCCGCATCGTGCGAAATTATCTTGTTTTTCCTAAACAACATGTTGTAACTCGAAAAGCTTTGGTGTTGCGTGTATGTATAAGCGTGTAGCCTCAAAAGAGAACACACAGGAGAGTTTTCTCTCGAAATAATATGTAAGAATACCACCTCATAAGGAAATACAGTGTTGCAGAGTAAAGACAAAAACGTACCTATTGGAAACACTTTATGAAGAGAAATAACGCATCTTACAAAATTAGCTTGTATCTCCCAAACAGCACGTTGTAACTCGAAAAGCTTTGGTGTTGCGTGTATGTCTTAACGTGTAACCTCAAAAGAGAACCCACAGGAGAATTTTCTTTAGTCAACATTTTTTCAGAAAACCATGTTTTAAGGAAATCCCGCATCGTGCGAAATTATCTTGTTTTTCCAAAACAACACGTTGTAACTCAAAAAGCTTTGGTGTTGCGTGTATGTCTAATCGTGTAGCCTCAAAAGTGAAGGCACAGGAGAGTTTTCTCTTGAAGGAATAAGTAAGAATACCATGTTATAAGGAAATACAGTGTTGCAGATTAAAGACAAATACGTAAGTATTGGAAACACCTTACGAGAAGAAATAACGCATCGTTCAAAATTAGCTTGTATCTCCTAAACACACGTTGTAACTCGAAAATATTTGGTGTGACATGTACTTCTAAGCGTGTAGCCTCAAAAGAGAACCCACAGGAGAATTTTCTTTCGTAAAAATTTGTCAGAAAACCACGTTTTAAGGAAATCCCGCATCATGCGAAATTATCTTGTTTTTCCTAAACAACAGGTTGGAACTCGAAAAGCTTTGGTGTTGCGTGTATGTCTAAGTGTGTAGCCTCAAAGGAAATGCTCAGGACATTTTTCTCTCGAAAGAATATGTAAGAATACCACGTTATAAGGAAATACATTGTTGCAGAGTAAAGACAAATAGGTACGTATTGGAAACAATTTAAAAGTAGAAATAACCCATAGTACAAAATTAGGTTGTATCTCCTAAACAACACGTTGTAACTCGAAAGGATTTGGTGTGGCGTGTACATCTAAACTTGTAGCCTCAAAAGAGAACCCACAGGAGAATTTTCTTTCATAAAATTTTGTCTGAAAACCACGTTTTAAGGAAATCCCGCATCGTGCGACATTATCTTGTTTTTCCTAAACAGCATGTTGTAACTCGAAAAGCTTTGGTGTTGCGTGTATGTCTAAGCATGTAGCCTCAAAAGAAAATGCACAGGAGAGTTTTATCTCGAAAGAATATGTAAGAATACTACGTTATAAGGAAATACAGTGTTGCAGAGTAAAGACAAATACATATATATTGTAAACACTTTACGAGAAGAAATTACGCATCGTAAAAATTAGCTTGTATCTCCTAAACAACACGTTGTAACTCGAAATATTTGGTGTGGCGTGTACGTCTAAACGTGTAGCCTCAAAAGAGAACCCACAGGAGAATTTTCTTTAGTCAACATTTTTTCAGAAAACCACGATTTAAGGAAATCCCGCATCGTGCGAAATTATCTTGTTTTTCCTAAACAAAAAGTTGTAACTCAAAAAGCTTTGGTGTTGCGTGTATGTCTAAGCGTGTAGCATCCTTATAACATGGTATGCTTACATGTTATTTAGAGAGAAAACTCTCCTGTGCCTACTCTTTTGAGGCTACACGCTTACCCATAAACACAACACCAAAGCTTTTCCAGTTACGACGTGTTGTTTAGGAAAAACAAGATCATTTAGCACTATGCCGGATTTCCATAAAACGTGCTTTTCTGAGAAATTTTGAGGAAAGAAAATTCTCCTGTGGGTTCTCTTTTGAGGCTACATGTTTAGACGTACACGCCACATCAAATCTTTTCGAGTTACAACTAGTTGTTTAGGAGATACAAGCTAATTATGTACGATGCTTTATTTCTTCTCTTAAAGTGTTTCCAATACGTACGTATTTGTCTTTAATCTGCAACATTGTATTTCCTTATAACGAGGTATTCTTACATATTCTTTTGAGAGAAAACTCTCCTGTGCCTACTCTTTTGAGGCTACACGCTTAGACATACAGGCAAAACCAAAGCATTTCATGTTACACCGTGTTGATTAGGAAAAGTAAGATAATTTCGCACGATGCGGGATTTCCTTAAAACGTGGTTTTCTGACAAATTTTGATGAAAGAAAATTCTCCTGTTGGTTCTCTTTTGAGGCTACACGCTAAGACATACACGCAATACCAAAGCTTTTCGAGTGACAACGTGTTTTTTAGGAAAAACATGATAATTTCGCACGATGCGGGATTTCCTTAAAACGTGGTTTTCTGAAAAATTTTGACGAAAGAAAATTCTCCTGTGGGTTCTGTTTTGAGGCTACACCTTTAGACATACACACCACACCAAATCTTTTCGAGTTACAACGTGTAGTTTAGGAGATACAAGCTAATTTTTACGATGCGTTATTTCTTCTTGTAAAGTGTTTCCAATACTTATGTATTTGTCTTTACTCTGCAACACTGTATTTCCTTATATCGTGGTATTCTTACATATTCTTTCGAGAGAAAACTCTGCTGTGCCTTCCCTTTTGAGGCTACATGCTTAGTTATACACGCAACACCAAAGCTTTTCGAGATACAATGTGTTGTTTAGGAAAAACTAGATAATTTCCCCCATGCGGGATTTCCATAAAACGTGGATTTCTGACAAATTTTGACGAAAGAAAATTCTTCTGTGGGTTCTCTTTTGAGGCTACACATTTAGCTGTACACGCCACACCAAATCTTTTCGACTTACAACGTGTTCTTTAGGAGATACAAGTTAATTTTGTACGATGCGTTATTTCTTCTCTTGAAGTGTTTCCAATAAGTATGTATTTGTCTTTACTCTGCAACACTGTATTTCCTTATAACGTGCTATTCTTACATATTCTTTCAAGAGAAAACTCTCCTGTGCCTTCTCTTTTGAGACTACACACTTAGACATACAGGCAAAACCAAAGCATTTCGTGTTACAACGTGTTGATTAGGAAAAATAAGATAATTTCGCACGATGCAGGATTTCTTTAAAACGTGGTTTTCTGACAAATTTGACGAAAGAAAATTCTCCTGTTGGTTCTCTTTTGAGGCTACATGTTTAGACGTACACGCCACACCAAATTTTTTCGAGTTACCACTTGTTGTATAGGAGATACAAGCTAATTTTGTATGAAGCGATATTTCTTCTCGTAAAGTGTTTCCAATACATACGTATTTGTCCTTACTCTGCAACACTGTATTTCTTTATAACGTGGTATTCTTACATATTCTTTCGAGATAAAACTCTCCTGTACATTCTCTTTTGAGGCTACATGCTTAGACATACACGCAACACCAAAGATTTTCGCGTTACAATGTGTTGATTAGAAAAAACAAGATAATTTCGCACGATGCGGGATTTCCTTAAAACATGGTTTTCTGACAAATTTTGAAGAAAAAAAATTCTCCTGTGGGTTCTCTTTTGAGGCTACACGTTTAGACGTACAAGCCACACCAAATCTTTTCGAGTTACAACGTGTAGTTTAGGAGATACAAGCTAATTTTTACGATGCCTTATTTCTTCTCTTAAAGTGTTTCCAATATGTATGTATTTGTCTTTACTCTGCAACACTGTATTTCCTTATAAGGTGGTATTCTTACATATTCTTTCGAGAGAAAACTCTCCTGTGCCTTCTCTTTTGAGGCTACACGCTTAGACATACAGGCAAACCAAAGCATTTCGTGTTACAACGTGTTGATTAGGAAAAATAAGATAATTTCACACGATGCGGGATTTCCTTAAAACGTGGGTTTCTGACAAATGTTGACGAAAGAAAATTCTCCTGTGGGTTCTCTTTTGAGGCTACCAATTTAGCCGTACACGCCACACCAAATCCTTTCGAGTTACAACGTGTTGTTTAGGAGATACAAGCTAATTTTGTATGATGCATTATTTCTTCTCCTAAAGTGTTTCCAATACATACGTATTTGTCTTTACTCTGCAACAATGTATTTCCTTATAACGTGGTATTCTTACATATTCTTTCGAAAGAAAACTCTCCTGTGTGTTCTCTTTTGAGGCTACACTCTGAGAAATACACGCAACACAAAAGCTTTTCGAGTTACAACGTGTTGTTTAAGAAAAACATGATAATTTCGCACGATGCGGGATGTCCTTAAAACGTGGTTTTCTGAAAATTTTGACGAAAGAAAATTCTCCTGTGGGTTCTGTTTTGAGGCTACCCATTTAGACCTACACGCCACACCAAATCTTTTCGAGTTACCACTTGTTGTATAGGAGATACAAGCTAATTTTGTATGAAGCGTTATTTCTTCTTGTAAGGTGTTTCCAATTCATATGTATATGTCTGTACTCTGAAACACTGTATTTCCTTATAACCTGGTATTCTTACATATTCTCTCGAGATAAAACTCTCCTGTGCATTCTTTTTTGAGGCTACACGCTTAGACTTACACGCAAAACCAAAGATTTTCGTGTTACAATGTGTTGATTAGAAAAAACAAGATATTGTGAAGGGGGTCATTTCCCTAATTTCTTTCTCAGCCTGCTTATCCTTTGAGTATAGGAAGGCCACTGATTTGCTGGAGATGATTTTATAACCTGCCACTTTGCTGAAGTTGTTTATCAGCTGTAGGAGCTCTCTAGTGGAGTTCTTTGGGTCACTTAGGTAGACGATCATGTTGTCTGCAAATAATGATATTTTGACTTCTTCCTTTCCAATTTGTATCCCTTTGACCTCCTTATGTTGTCGAATTGCCCGAGCTAGTACCTCAAGTACAATATTGAAAAGATAAGGAGAAAGGGGGCAGCCTTGTCTGGTCCCTGATTTCAGTGGGATTGCTTCAAGTTTCTCTCCATTTAGTTTGATGCTGGCTACCGGTTTGCTGGATATTGCTTTTACTATGTTTAGGTATGGGCCTTGAATTCCTGTTCTCTCCAAGACTTTAAGCATGAAGGGATGCTGAATTTTGTCAAATGCTTTTTCAGCATCCAATGAAATGACCATGTGGTTTTGTTCTTTGAGTTTGTTTATGTAGTTGATTGTATTGATGGATTTCCGTATATTGAACCAACCCTGCATTCCCGGGATAAAGCCTACTTGATCATGGTGGATGATCGTTTTGATGTGTTCTTGGATTCGGTTGACAAGAATTTTATTGAGTATTTTTGCATCGATGTTCATAAGGGAAATTGGTCTGAAGTTCTCTTTCTTTGTTGGATCTTTTTGTGGCTTTGGTATCAGCGGAATTGTGGCTTCGTAGAAGGAATTGGGTAGTGTTCCTTCTGTTTCTATTTTGTGGAATAGTTTGAAGAGTATAGGTGTTAACTCTTCTTTGAAGGTCTGGTAGAATTCTGCACTGAAGCCATCTGGTCCTGTGCTTTTTTTGGTTGGAAGACTTTCTATGACTCCTTCTATTTCTTTAGGCATTATGGGACTGTTTAGATGGTCTAGTTGGTCCTGATTTAATTTTGGTATTTGGTATCTGTCAAGGAAATTGTCCATTTCCTCCAGATTCTCCAGTTGTGTTGAGTACAGGCTCTTGTAGTAGGATCTGATGATTTTTTGGATTTCCTCGGTTTCCGTTGTTATATCTCCCTTTTCATTTCTAAGTTTGTTAATTTGGATACTTTCTCTGTGCCCTTTGGTCAGTCTGGCTAAGGGTTTATCTATCTTGTTGATTTTCTCAAAGAACCAGCTCCTGGTTTTGTTGATTTTTTGAATGGTTCTCTTTGTTTCTACTTGATTGATTTCGGCCCTGAGTTTGATGATTTCCTGACTTCTACTCCTCCTGGGCGAAATAGCTTCTTTTTGTTCTAGGGCTTTCAGGTGTGTCATTAAGCTGGTAATGTATGCTCTCTCCATTTTCTTTTTGGAGGCACTCAGGGCTATGAGTTTTCCTCTTAGCACTGCTTTCATTGTGTCCCATAGATTTGGGTATGTTGTGTTTTCATTTTTATTGTGTTCTAAAAAGTCTTTAATTTCTTTCTTTATTTCTTCCTTGACCAAGGTATCATTGAGTAGAGTATTGTTCAGTTTCCACGTGTATGTGGGTTTTCTGTTGTTTCTGTTGCTATTGAAGACCACTTCTACTCCATAGTGATCAGATAGGAGGCATGGGATTAGTTCTATCTTCTTATATTTGTTGAGGTCTGTCTTGTGACCAATTATATGGTCGATTTTGGAGAAGGTACCATGAGGTGCTGAGAAAAAGGTATATTCTTTTGTTTTAGGATAGAATGTTCTATATATATCTGTTAAATCTAATTGGTCCAAAGCTTCAATTAGTTTCATTGTGTCCCTGTTTAGTTTCTGTTTTCCTGATCGGTCCATTGAGGAAAGTGCAGTGTTGAAGTCACCCACAATTATTGTGTTAGGTGCAATTTAGTTTTAATAAAGTTTCTTTTACGAAAGAGGGTGCCCTTGCATTTGGGGCATAGATGTTCAGGATTGACAGTTCTTCTTTTTGTATTTTTCCTTTGACCAGCAAGAAGTGTCCCTCAGCGTCTCTTTTGATGACTTTGGGTTGAAAGTCAATTTTATCTGATATTAAAATGGCTACTCCAGCTTGTTTCCTGAGACCATTTGCTTGTAAAATTGTCTTCCAGCCTTTTACTCTAAGGTAGTGTTTGTCTTTGACCCTGAGGTGTGTTTCCTGTAAGCAGCAAAATGTAGGGTCCTGTTTACGTATCCATTCAGTTAGTCTGTGTCTTTTTATTGGGGCATTAAGTCCATTGATGTTAAGAGATATTAAGGAATAGTGATTGTTACTTCCTATCATTTTTGACGTTATTTTTAAATTTGAATGCTTAACTTCTTTTGGGTTTGATGAAAGGTTACTTTCTTGCTTTTTCCAGGGTGAAGTTTCCCTCCTTGTATTGGTGTTGTCCTCCTATTATCCTTTTTAGGGCCGGGTTTGTGGATAGATATTGGGTAAACTTGGTTTTGTCATGAAATATCTTAGTTTCTCCATCTATGGTGATTGAGAGTTTTGCTGGATATAGTAGTTTTGGTTGGCATTTGTGTTCTCTTAGAGTCTGCATGAGATCTGCCCAGGACCTTCTAGCCTTCATAGTCTCCGGTGAAAAGTCTGCTGTGATTCTGATAGGTCTTCCTTTATATGTTACTTGGCCTTTTTCTCTTACTGCCTTTAGTATTCTTTCTTTGTTTAGAACATTTGGTGTTTTGATTATTATGTGACGGGAAGTATTTCTCTTCTGGTCCAGTCTGTTTGGAGTTCTGTAGGCTTCTTGTATATTCATGGGCATCTCTCTCTTTAGGTTAGGGAAGTTTTCTTCCATAATTTTATTGAAGATATTTGCTGGCCCTTTAAGTTGTAAATCTTCACTCTCATCTATGCCTATAATCCTTAGGTTTGGTCTTCTCATTGTGTCCTGGATTTCCTGGATATTTTGGGTTACAAGCTTTTTGCATTTTGCATTTTCTTTAACTGTTGAGTCCATGGTTTCTATGGAATCTTCAGCATCTGAGATTCTTTCTTCTATCTCTTGTATTCTGTTGTTGATATTTGCATCTCTGTCCCCTGATTTCTTCCCAAGGCTTTCTATCTCCAAAGTTGTCTCCCTTTAAGTTTTCTTAGTTGTTTCTACTTCTGATTTTAGATCCTGGATGGTTTTGCTTAGCTCCTTCACTTGCATGTTTGTGTTTTCCTGTAATTCTTTAAGAGATTTTTGTGTTTCCTCTTTCATGACCTCAGCCTGTTGACCAAAGTTCTCCTGTATTTCATTAAGAGATTTTTGTGTTTCGTCTTTCATGACCTCAGCCTGTTGACCAAAGTTCTCCTGTATTTCTTTAAGTGTTTTTTGCATTTCCTCCTTGTTGGCTTTTGTATTCTCCTGGATTTCTTTCAATGATTTTTGTGTTTCCCTTGCAAGGGCTTCTAACTTTTGATCCATTTTCTCCTGAATTTCTTTAAGTATGTCCTTCATGTGTTCCTGTACCAGCATCATGACCAGTGATTTTAAATCCAAATCTTGTTTTACTGGTGTGATGGGGTATCCAGGACGTGTTGGTAGAGGAGAATTGGGTTCAGATGTTGCCATATTGCCTTGATTTCTGTTAGTGACGTTCCTGCGTTTGCCTTTTGCCATCTAGTTCTCACTGGTGTTAGTTTGTCTTGTCAGTGCTGGACTCACCAGTGCAAGCTGCCCCTTCCCCGTTGGCCTCTGGTGCACAGCTTACCTCCTGCACTGCTTGTAGACAGGGTGCTGCTGCCCAGGCTGTTCAGATCCCAAAGCAGGCACCCGAAGGCTCCTGCTGGGGCCCACTGGATTCACTGGAGCACACTGACTTCTCCCAGCTGGCCGCCCGGAAACCCAGCTAGCCACTTGCAGGACTTGGAGATGTGGTGCTGCCGCCCAGGCTGATCTGGGCAGCAGAACTCCCAACTGGCTTGGTGCACACAAGGCTAGCCTAGCTGCCCAGGCCCTGAGTCTAGGCAAAAGCCTGGCAGGCCAATGTCGGTGCAAAGTTCCCCTCAGCTGTGGGTGTTAATTGGGTGTGTCAGGTGGCTAGGATGGTGGCGTGAGCGAGTTCCCTGAGAGTGCTGGGAGAGTCTGCTGGGCTAACAACCTCCTGGCTGGGTCAGCACACAGATGGCCCAACGAGCAGCCCAGGGCCTGGGGGGCAGTCCAGGGCCTGACCGTCTGAGACCCCTGCTATGTCCGCCTCGGGCTATGCCTGTTAGCTGGTTTGGTTTTGCCTGCTAGGTCTCTCTGGCTTCCCGTAGGCAAAATGGCGGTGGTGCGCAAACTGGCCCGGATAAACAACCTCCTGGCCGGGTCGGCACACAGATGGCCCACCGAGCAGCCCAGGGCCTGGGGGCAGTCCAGGGCCTGACCGTCTGAGACCCCTGCTTTGTCCGCCTTGGGCTATGCCTGTTAGCTGGTTTGGTTTTGTCTGCTAGTCTCTCTGGCTTCCCGCAGGCAAAATGGCGGTGGTGCGCACCGGCCCGGGCAAACAAGTTCCTGGCTGGGTCGGCACACATATGGCCCACCGAGCAGCCCAGGACCTGGGGGCAGTCCAGGGCCTGACCGTCTGAGACCCCTGCTATGTCTGCCTCGGGCTATGCCTATTAGCCAGTTTGGCTTTGCCTGCTAGGTCTCTCTGGCTTCCCGTAGGCAAAATGGCGGTGGTGCGCAAACGGCTCTGATAAACAACCTCCTGGCCGGGTCAGCACACAGATGGCCCACCGAGCAGTCCTGGGCCTGGGTGCAGTCCAGGGCCTGACCGTCTGAGACCCCTGCTACGTCCGCCTTGGGCTATGCCTATTCGCTGCTTTGGTTTTGCCTGCTAGGTCTCTCCGGCTTCCTGTAGGCAAAATGGCGGCGGTGTGCGCCGGCCGAGGCAAACAAGCTCCTGGCTGGGTCGGCACACAGATGGCCTGCCGAGCAGCCCAGGACCTGGGGGCAGTCCAGGGCCTGACCGTCTGAGACCCCTGCTATGTCCGCCTCGGGCTATGCCTGTTAGCCAGTTTGGTTTTGCCTGCTAGGTCTCCCTGGCTTCCCCCAGGCAAAATGGTGGTGGTGCGCGCGCCGGCCCGGGAGGAAAAAAACCTCCTGGCCGGATTTGCACCCCGGTGGACCCCCGATCAGCTCAGGGCCTTGGTGCAGGCCAACGCCCGTCGGGCTTAGACCCCCGCGATGTTGGTCTCGGGTTATATTTGCGTACCTCAGTCTGATTTCTCTGGCAACCGAGAACCAATATGGAGCCCTCGTAACTGACTGGCGGGAGGCAGAGTTCTGATGTGGCTTCTGTGTGGTGAAAGGCACCGTAAATCCGCCGCTGCTTGCAGCCTGGCTGGCCAGCGATGGCCAGTGGTCGTGGGCACCGGGTCTGCCTGGACCCTGTCCGCTTGGTTCTACTGCTGATGGCCCTTCCTCTGGACCAGCCGCTGCTGCTGCTACTGCTGCTGCTGCCGCCGCTCCCAGGCCCAAGAATTTTCTTTCATCAAAATTTGTCAGAAACCACATTTTAAGGAAATCTCACATCGTGTGAAATTATCTTGTTTTTCATAAACAACACATTGTAAATCGAAAAGCTTTGGTGTTGTGTGTATGTCTAAGCGTGTAGCCTCAAAAGAGAACGCACAGGAGAGTTTTCTCTCGAAAGAAAATGTAGGAATACCACGTTATAAGGAAATACAGTGTGGCAGAGTAAAGACAAATACGTACATATTGGAAACACGTTAAGAGAAGAAATAAAGCATCGTACAAAAATAGCTTGTATCTCCTAAACAAAACTTTGTAACTCGAAAAGATTTGGTGTGGCTCGTACCTCTACAAGTGTAGCCTCAAAAGAGAACCCACAGGAGGAAATTCTTTCGTCAAAATTTTTTAGAAAACCACGATTTATGAAAATCTCGCATCGTGCAAAATTATCTTGTTTTTTCCTAAACAACACGTTGTAACTCGAAAAGCTTTGGTGTTGCGTGTTTGTCTAAGCGTGTAGCCTCGAAAGAGAACGCACAGGAGAGTTTTCCCTCGAAAGAATATGTAAGAATACCACGTTATAAGGAAATACAGTGTTGCAGAATAAAGACAAATACGTATGTATTGGAAACACTTTATGAGAAGAGTTAACGCATCTTACAAAATTAGCTTGTATCTCCTAAACAAAACGTTGTAACTCGAAAAGATTTGGTGTGGCGTGTACATCTAAACATGTAGCCTCAAAAGAGGACCCACAGGAGAATTTTCTTTCGTCAAAATTTTTCAGAAAACCACGTTTTAAGGAAATCCCGCATCGTGCGAAATCATCTTCTTTTTCAGAAACAACATGTTGTAACTCGAAAAGCGTTGCTGTTGCGTGTATGTGTAAGCGTGGAGACTCAAAAGAGAAGGCACAGGAGAGTGTTCTCTTGAAAGAATATGTAAGAATACCACGTTAAAAGGAAATACAATTTTGCAGAGTAAAGACAAATAAGTACATATTGGAAACACTTTACGAGAAGAAATAACGCATCGTAAAAAATTAGCTTGTATCTCCTAAACAACACGTTGTAACTCGAAAAGATTTGGTGTGGCATGTACGTCTAAAAGTGTAGCCTCAAACGAGAACCCACAGGAGAATTTTCTTTCATCAAAATTTGTCTGAAACCACGTTTTAAGGAAATAGCGCATCGTGCGAAATAATCTTGTTTTTCCTAAACAACACATTGTAACTCGAAAAGCTTTGGTGTTGCGTGTATGTCTAAGCATGTAGCCTCAAAAGAGAATGCACAGGAGAGTTTTCTCTCGAAAGAATATGTAAGAATACCACGTTATAGGGAAATACAGTGTTGCAGAATAAAGACAACTACGTACGTATTGGAAACACTTTAAGAGAAGAAATAACGCATTGTAAAAAATTAGCTTGTATCTCCTAAACAACACATTGTAACTCGAAAAGATTTGGTGTGGCTCGTACCTCTACACGTGTAGCCTCAAAAGAGAACCCAGAGAAGAACTTTCTTTCGTCAAAATTTGTCTGAAAACCACGTTTTATGGAAATCTCGCATCGTGCGAAATTATCTTGTTTTTCCTAAACAACACGTTGTAACTCGAAAAGTTTGGCGTGCGTGTTTGTCTAAGCGTGTAGCCTCAAAAGAGCATGCACAGGAGAGTTTTCCCTCGAAAGAATATGTAATAATACCACGTTATAAGAAAATACAGTGTTGCAGAGTAAAGATAAATAACGACATATTGGAAACAATTTAGGGAAGAAATAACGGATCGTACAAAATTTGCTTATATCTCCTAAACAACACGTTATAACTCGAAAGTATTTGGTGTGGCTCGTACTTCTACACGTGTAGCCTCAAAAGAGAACCAACAGGAGAACTTTCTTTCGTCAAAATTTGTCAAAAAAACACGTTTTAAGGAAATCCCGCATCGTGCAAAATTATCTTGTTTTTCCTAAACAACACGTTGTAACTCGAAAAGCTTTGGTGTTGCGTGTATGTCTGAGCATGTTGCCTCTAAAGACAATGCACAGGAGAGTTTTCTCTCGAAAGAACATGTAAGAATACAATGTTAAAAGGAAATACAGTGTTGCAGAGTAAAGACAAATACGTACGTATTGGAAACACTTTATGAGAAGAAATAACGCATCATACAAAATTAGCTTGTATCTCCTAAACAACACGTGGTAACTCTAAAGGATTTGGTGTGGCGTGTACGTCTAAATGTGTAGCCTCAAAAGAGAACCGACAGGAGAATTTTCTTTCGTCAAAATTTGTCAGAAAACCACGTTTTAAGGAAATCCTGCATCATGCGAAATTATCTGGTTTTTCCTAAACGACATGTTGTAACTCGAAAAGCTTTGGTGTTGCCTGTATGTCTAAGTGTGTAGCCTCAAAAGGGAACGCACAGGATAGTTTTCTCTCGAAAGAATATGTAAGAATACCACGTTATAAGGAAATACAGTGTTGCAGAGTAGACAAATACGTACATATTGGAAACACTTTACGAGAAGAAGTAACGCATCGTAGAAAATTAGCTTGTATCTCCTAAACAAAACGTTGTAACTCGAAAAGATTTGGTGCGGCGTGTACGTCTAAACGTGTAGCCTCAAAAGAGAACCCACAGGAGAATTTTCTTTCGTCAAAATTTTTCAGAAAACCACGTTTTAAGGAAATCCCGCATCGTGCCAAATCATCTTCTTTTTCCTGAACAACATGTTGTAACTCGAAAAGCTTTGGTGTTGCGTGTATGTCTAAGCTTGTAGCCTCAAAAGAGAATGCACAGGAGAGTTTTCTCTCGAAAGAATATGTAAGAATACCATGTTATAAAAAAATACAGTGTTGCAGAGTAAAGACAAATACGTATGTATTGGAAACACTTTAAGAGAAGAAATAACACATCGTACAAAATTATCTTGTATCTCCTAAACAACAATTGGAACTCGAAAAGATTTGTTGTGGCTCGTACCTCTATACGTGTAGCCTCAAAAGAGAACCCACAGGAAAACTTTCTTACGTCAAAATTTTTCAGAAAACCACGTTTTATGGAAATCTCGCATCGTGCGAAATTATCTTGCTTTTCCTAAACAACACATTGTAACTCGAAAAGCTTTGGCATTGCGTGTATGTCTAAGCGTGTAGCCTCTAAAGAGTACGCACAGGAGAGTTTTCTCTCAAAAGAACATGTAAGAATACAACGTTATAAGGGAATACAGTGTTGCAGAGTAAAGTCAAATACATACTTGATGGAAACACTTTACGAGAAGAAATAACGCATTGTAAACAATTAGCTTGTATCTCCTAAACAACACGTGGTAACTCGAAAGGACTTGGTGTGGCGTGTACGTCTAAACGTGTAGCCTCAAAAGAGAACCCATAGGAGAATTTTCTTTCTTCAAAATTTGTCAGAAAATCACGTTTTAACGAAATCCTGCATCCTGCGAAATTATCTTGTTTTTCCTAAACAACAAGTTGTAATTCGAAAAGCTTTGGTGTTGCGTGTATGACTAAGTGTGTAGCCACAAAAGGGAATGCACAGGAGAGTTTTCTCTCGAAAGAATATGTAAGAATACCACGTTATAAGGAAATACAGTGTTGCAGAGTAAAGACAAATACGTACATATTGGAAACACTTTAAGAGAAGAAATATCGCATCTTACAAAATTAGCTTGTGTCTCCTAAACAACTCGTTGTAACTCGAAAAGATTTGGTGTGACATGTACGTCTCAACGTGTAGCCTCAAAAGAGAACCCACAGGAGAATTTTCTTTCATCAAAATTTGTCAGAAACCACGTTTTAAGGAAATCACGCATTGTGCGAAATTATCTAGTTTTTCCTACACAACACGTTGTAACTCGAAAAGCTTTGGTGTTGTGTGTATGTCTAAGCATGTAGCCTCAAAAGAGAACACACAGGAGAGGTTTCCCTCGAAAGAATATGTAAGAATATCACATTATAAGGAAATACAGTGTTGCAGAGTAAAGACAAATACGTATGTATTGGAAACACTTTATGAGAAGAAATAATGCATCATACAAAATTAGCTTGTATCTCCTAAACAACAGGTTGTAACTCGAAAGGATTTGGTGTGGCGTGTACGGCTAAACGTGTAGCCTCAAAAGAGAACCCACAGGAGAATTTTCTTTCGTCAAAATATGTGAGAAAACCACGTTTTAAGGAAATCCCTCATCGTGCAAAATTATCTTGTTTTTCCTAAACAACAAGTTGTAACTCGAAAAGCTTTGGTGTTGCGTGTATGTCTAAGCGTGTAGCCTCAAAAGAGAATGTAAAGGAGAGTTTTTTTCTCAAAGAATATGTAAGAATACCACGTTATAAGGAAATACATTGTTGCAGAGTAAAGACAAATACGTACATATTGGAAACTCTTTACGAGAAGAAATAACGCATCGTAAAAAATTAACTTGTATCACCTAAACAACACGTTGTAACTCGAAATGATTTGGTGTGGCGTGTACGTCAAAAGGTGTAGCCTCAAAAGAGAACCCACAGGACAATTTTCTTTCGTTAAATTTTTTCAGAAATCCACGTTTTAAGGAAATCCCGCATCATGCGAAATCATCTTCTTTTTCCTAAACAACATGTTGTAACTCAAAGAACTTTGGTGTTGCGTGTATGTCTAAGCGTGGAGCCTCAAAAGCGAAGGCACAGGAGAGTTTTCTCTCGAAAGAATATGTAAGAATAGACGTTATAAAGAAATACAATTAGGCCGAGTAAAGGCAAATAAGTACATATTGGAAACACTTTAGGAGAAGAAATAACGCATCGGACAAAATTAGCTTGTATCTCCTAAACAACACGTGGTAACTCGAAAAGGTTTGGTTTGGCGTGTACGTCTAAACGTGTAGCCGCCAAAGAGAACACAAAGGAGAATTTTCTTTCGTCAAAATTTGTCAGAAAACCACATTTTAAGGAAATCCCCCATCGTGCGAAATTATCTTGTTTTTCCTAAACAACAACTTGTAACACGAAAAGCTTTGGTGTTGCGTGTATGTCTCAGCATGTAGCCTCAAAAGCGAATGCACAGGAGAGTTTTCTCTCGAAAGAACATGTAAGAATACAACGTTATAAGGAAATACAGTGTTGGAGAGTAAAGACAAATACTTACATATTGGAAACACTTTACGAGAAGAAATGACACATCATAAAATATAAGCTTGTATCTCCTAAACAACAAGTGGTAACTCGAAAAGATTTGGTTTGGCGTTTACGTCTAAAAGTGTAGCCTCAAAAGAGACCCCACAGGAGAATTTTCTTTCTTCAAAATTTGTCAGAAAACCACGTTATAAGGAAATCCCTCATCATGCAAAATTATCTTGTTTTTCCTAAACAACACGTTGTAACTCGAAAAGCTTTGGTGTTGTGTGTATGTCTAAGCGTGTAGCCTCAAAAGAGAATGTAAAGGAGAGTTTTTTCTAGAAAGAATATGTAAGAATACCACGTTATAAGGAAATAGAGTGTTGCAGCGTAAAGACAGATACGTACATATTGGAAACACTTTATGAGAAGAAATAACGCATCGTAAAAAATTAACTTGTATCTCCTAAACAACACGTTGTAACTCGAAAAGATTTGGTGTGGCGTGTACGTCTAAACGTGTTGCCTCAAAAGAGAACCCACAGGACAATTTTCTTTCGTTAATACTTTTCAGAAAACCACGTTTTAAGGAAATCCCGCATCGTGCGAAATCATCTTCTTTTTCCTAAACAACATGTTGTAACTCAAAAAGCTTTGGTGTTGCGTGTATGTCTAAGCGTGGAGCCTCAAAAGCGAAGGCACAGGAGAGTTTTCTCTCGAAAGAATATGTAAGAATACCACGTTATATAGAAATACAATTTTGCAGAGTAAAGGCAAATAAGTACATATTGGAAACACTTTAGGAGAAGAAATAACGCATCGTACAAAATTAGCTTGTATCTCCTAAACAACACGTGGTAACTCGAAAAGATTTGGTTTGGCGTGTACGTCTAAACGTGTAGCCTCAAAAGAGAACACAAAGGAGAATTTTCTTTCGTCAAAATTTGTCAGAAAACCACGTTTTAAGGAAATCCCGCATCGTGCGAAATTATCTTGTTTTTCCTAAACAACACCTTGTACCTCGAAACGCTTTGGTGTTGCGTGTATGTCTCAGCATGTAGCCTCAAAAGAGAATGCACAGGAGAGTTTTCTCTCGAAAGAACATGTAAGAATACAAAGTTATAAGGAAATACAGTGTTGCAGAGTAAAGACAAATACGTACTTATTGGAAACACTTTACGAGAAGAAATTACGCATCATACAATATTAGCTTGTATCTCCTAAAGAAAAAGTGGAAACTCGAAAACATTTGGTTTGGCGTGTACGTCTAAAAGTGTAGCCTCAAAAGAGAACCCACTGGAGAATTTTCTTTCTTCAAAATTTGTCAGAAAACCACGTTTTAACGAAATCCCGCATCCTGCGAAATCATCTTGTTTTTCCTAAACAACAAGTTGTAACTCGAAAAGCTTTGGTTTGCGTGTATGTCTAAGTGTGTAGCCTCAAAAGGGAATGCACAGGAGAGTTTTCTCTTGAAAGAATATGTAAGAATACCCCGTTATAAGGAAATACAGTGTTGCAGAGTAAAGACAAATACGTACATATTGGAAACACTTTACGAGAAGAATTAACGCATCGTACAAAATTAGCTTGAATCTCCTAAACAACACCTTGTTACTCGAAAAGATTTGGTGTGGCGTGTACGTCTAAACGTGTAGCCTCAAAAGAGATCCCACAGGAGAATTTTCTTTCATCAAAATTTGTCAGAAACCACGTTTTAAGGAAATCTTGCATTGTGCGAAATTATCTTGTTTTTCCTAAACAACACGTTGTAACTCGAAAAGCTCTGGTGTTGCGTGTATGTCTAAGCGTGTAGCCTCAAAAGAGAAAGCACAGGAGAGTTTTCTCTCGAAAGAATATGTAAGAATGCCACGTTATAAGGAAATACAATGTTGCAGTGTAAAGACAAACACGTACGTATTGGAAACACTTTACGAGAAGAATTAACGCATAGTACAAAATTAGCTTGTATCTCCTAAACAACAAGTTGTATCTCGAAAAGATTTGGTGTGGCCTGTACGTCTAAACGTGTAGCCTCAAAGGAGAAACCACAGGAGAATTTTCTTTCATCAAGATTTTTCAAAGAACCATGTTTTAAGGAAATCCCGCATCGTGTGAAATCATCTTCTTTTTCCTAAACAACATATTGTAACTCGAAAAGCTTTAGTGTTGCGTGTATGTCTAAGCGTGGAGCCTCAAAAGAGAAGGCACAGGATAGTTTTCTCTCGAGAGAATATGTAAGAATACCACGTTATTAGGAAATACAATTTTGCAGAGTAAAGACAAATAAGTACATATTGGAAACACTTTACGAGAAGAAATAATACATCATACAAAATTACCTTGTATCTCCTAAACAACACGTGTTAACTCGAAAAGATTTGGTTTGGTGTGTACGTCTAAACGTGTAGCCTCAAAAGAGAACCAACAGGAGAATTTTCTTTCATCAAAATTAGATAACCACGTTTTAAGGAAATCCCGCATCGTGCAAAATTATCTTGTTTTTCCTAAACAACACGTTGTAACTCAAAAAGCTTTGGTGTTGCGTGTATATCTAAGCATGTAGCCCCAAAAGAGAATGCACAGGAGAGTTTTCTCTCGAAGGAACATGTAAGACTACAACGTTATAAGGAAATACAGTGTTGCAGAGTAAAGACAAAAACATAAATATTGGAAACACTTTAGGAGAAGAAATGACGGATCATAAAATATAAGCTTGTATCTCCTAAACAACAAGTGGTAACTCGAAAAGATTTGGTTTGGCATGTACGTCTCAAAGTGTAGCCTCAAAAGAGACCCCAAAGGAGAATTTTCTTTCTTCAAAATTTGTCAGAAAACCACGTTATAAGAAAATCCCGCATCGTGCGAAATTATCTTGTTTTTCCTAAACAACAAGTTGTAACTCGAAAAGCTTTGGTGTTTCTTGTATGTCTAAGTGTGTAGCCTCTAAAGGGAATGCCCAGGAGAGTTTTCTATCGAACGAATATGTAAGAATACCACGTTATAAGGAAATACAGGGTTGCAGAGTAAAGACAAATAAGTACATATTGGAAACACTTTACGAGAAGAAATAATGCATCGTAAAAAATTAGCTTGTATCTCCTAAACAACACGTTGTAACTCGAAAAGATTTGATGTGACGTGTACGTCTAAACGTGTAGCCTCAAAAGCGAACCCACAGGAGAATTTTCTTTCATCAAAATTTGTCAGAAACCACGTTTTAAGGAAATCTCGAATCGTGCGAAATTATCTTGTTTTTCCTAAAGAACACGTTGTAACTCGAAAAGCTTTGGTGTTGCGTGTATGTCTAAGCGTGTAGCCTCAAAAGAGAACGCACAGGAGAGTTTTCTCTTGAAAGAATATGTAAGAATACCTCGTTATAAGGAAATACAGTGTTGCAGAGTAAAGACAAATACGTACCTATTGGAAACACTTTAAGAGAAGAAATAATGCATCGTAAAAAATTAGCTTGTATCTCCTAAACAGCACGTTGTAACTAGAAAAGATTTGGTGTGGCTCGTACGACTACACGTGTAGCCTCAAAAGAGAACCCACAGGAGAACTTTCTTTCGTCAAAATTTGTCAGAAAACCACGTCTTAAGGAAAGCCCGCATCGTGCAAAATTATCTTGTTTTTCCTAAACAACACGTTGTAACTCTAAAAGCTTTGGTGTTGTGTGTATGTCTAAGCGTGTAGCCTCTAAAGAGTACACACAGGAGAGTTTTCTCTCGAAAGAACATGTAAGAATACAACGTTATAAGGAATACAGTGTTGCAGAGTAAAGACAAATACATACTTGTTGGAAACACTTTACGAGAAGAAATAATTCATTGTAAAATATTAGCTTGTATCTCCTAAACAACACGTGGTAACTCGAAAAGAATTGGTGTGGCGTGTACGTCTAAACGTGTAGCCTCAAAAGAGAACCCATAGGAGAATTTTCTTTCATCAAAATTTGTCAGAAACCACGTTGTATGGAAATCTCGCTTCGTGCGAAATTTTCTAGTTTTTCCTAAACAACACGTTGTAACTCGAAAAGCTTTGGTGTTGCGTGTATGTCTAAGCGTGTAGCCTCAAAAGAGAATGCACAGGAGAGTTTTCTCTTGAACGAACATGTAAGAATACCACGTTATAAGGAAATACAGTGTTGCACAGAAAAGACAATTACGTACCTATTGGAAACACTTTAAGAGAAGAAATAATGCATCATACAAAATTAGCTTGTATCTCCTAAACAACACGTTGTAACTCGAAAAGATTTGGTGTGGCTCGTATGTCTACACGTGTAGCCTCAAAAGAGGACCCACAGGATAACTTTCTTTCTTCAAAATTTGTCAGAAAAACCACGTTTTAAGTAAATCCCGCATCGTGCAAAATTATCTTGTTTTTCCTAAACAACACGTTGTAACTCGAAAAGCTTTGTTGTTGCGTGTATGTCTAAGCGTGTAGCCTCTAAAGAGTATGCACAGGAGAGTTTTCTCTAGAAAGAACATGTAAGAATAAAACGTTATAAGGAAATACAGTGTTGGAGAGTAAAGACAAATACATACTTGTTGGAAACACTTTACAAGAAGAAATAATGCATCGTAAAAAATTAGCTTGTATCTACTAAACAACACGTGGTAACTCGAAAGGACTTCATGTGGCGTGTACGTCTAAACGTGTAGCCTCAAAAGAGAACCCATTGGAGAATTTTCTTTCTTCAAAATTTGTCAGAAAATCACGTTTTAACGAAATCCCGCATCCTGCGAAATTATCTTGTTTTTCCTAAACAACAAGTTGTAACTCGAAAAGCTTTGGTGTTGCGTGTATGTCTAAGTGTGTAGCCACAAAAGGGAATGCACAGGAGAGTTTTCTCTCGAAAGAATATGTAAGAATACCACGTTATAAGGAAATACAGTGTTGCAGAGTAAAGACAAATACGTACATATTGGAAACACTTTAAGAGAAGAAATAATGCATCGTACAAAATTAGATTGTATCTCCTAAACAACACGTTGTAACTCAAAAAGATTTGGTGTGATGTGTACGTCTAAACGTGTAGCCTTAAAAGAGAACCCACAGGAGAATTTTCTTTCAACAAAATTTGTCAGAAACCACGTTTTAAGGAAATCTCGCATCGTGCGAAATTATCTTGTTTTCCCTAAACAACACGTTGTAACTCGAAAAGCTTTGGTGTTGCGTGTATGTCTAAGCATGTAGCCTCAAAAGAGAACACACAGGAGAGTTTTTCCTCGAAAGAATATGTAAGAATACCACCTTATAAGGAAATACAGTGTTGCAGAGTAAAGACAAATACGTATGTATTGGAAACACTTTACGAGAAGAAATAAGGCAACATACATTATTAGCTTGTATCTCCTAAACAACAGGTTGTAAGTCAAAAGGATTTGGTGTGGCGTGTACAGCTAAACGTGTAGCCTCAAAAGAGAACCCACAGGAGAATTTTCTTTCATCAAAATATGTGAGAAAACCACGTTTTAAGGAAATCCCTCATCGTGCAAAATTATCTTGTTTTTCCTAAACAACAAGTTGTAACTCGAAAAGCTTTGGTGTTGCGTGTATGTCTAAGCGTGTAGCCTCAAAAGAGAATGTAAAGGAGAGTTTTTTCTAGAAAGAATATATAAGAATACCACGTTATAAGGAAATACAGTGTTGCAGAGTAAAGACAAATACGTACATATTGGAAACACTTTACGAGAAGAAATAACGCATCGTAAAAAATTAACTTGTATCTCCTAAACAACACGTTGTAACTGGAAAAGATTTGGTGTGGCGTGTACGTCTAAACGTGTAGCCTCAAAAGTGAACCCACCGGACAATTTTCTTTCGTTAAATTTTTTCAGAAAACCACGTTTTAAGGAAATCCCGCATCATGCGAAATCATCTTCTTTTTCCTAAACAACATGTTGTAACTCAAAAAGCTTTGGTGTTGCCTGTATGTTTAAGCGTGGAGCCTCAAAAGCGAAGGCACAGGTGAGTTTTCCCTCGAAAGAATATGTAAGAATACCACGTTATAAAGAAATACAATTTTGCTGAGTAAAGGCAAATAAGTACATATTGGAAACACTTTAGGAGAAGAAATAACGCATCGGACAAAATTAGCTTGTATCTCCTAAACAACACGTGGTAACTCGAAAGGTTTGGTTTGGCGTGTACGTCTAAACGTGTAGTCGCAAAAGAGAACACAAAGGAGAATTTTCTTTCGTCAAAATTTGTCAGAAAACCACGTTTTAAGGAAATCCTGCATCATGAGAAATTATCTTGTTTTTCCTAAACAACACGTTGTAACTCGAAAAGCTTTGGTGTTGCGTATATGTCTAAGCGTGTAGCCTCAAAGGAGAATGCACAGGAGAGTTTTCTCTCGAAAGAACATGTCAGAATACAACGTTATATGGAAATACAGTGTTGCAGAGTAAAGACAAATACGTACATATTGGTAACACTTTACGAGAAGAAATTACGCATCATGAAATATTAGCTTGTATCTCCTAAACAAAAAGTGGAAACTCACAAACATTTCGTTTGGTGTGTATGTCTAAACGTGTAGCCTCAAAAGAGAGCGCCCTGGAGAATTTTCTTTCTTCAAAATTTGTCAGAAAACCACGTTTTAACGAAATCCCGCATCCTGCAAAATTATCTTGTTTTTCCTAAAGAACAAGTTGTAACTCGAAAAGCTTTGGTGTTGCGTGTATGTCTAAGTGTGTAGCCTCAAAAGGATATGCAAGGAGAGTTTTCTCTCGAAAGAATATGTAAGAATACCACGTTATAAGGAAATACAGTGTTGCAGAGTAACGACAAATACGTACATATTGGAAACACTTTAAGAGAAGAAATAAAAAACCGTACAAAATTAGCTTGTATCTCCTAAACAACAGGTTGTAACTTGAAAATATTTGGTGTGACGTGTACAACTAAACGTGTAGCCTCAAAAAAGAACTGACAGGAGAATTTTTTTTATCGTCAAAATATGTGAGAAAACCACGTTTTAAGGAAATCCCTCATCATGCAATATTATCTTGTTTTTCCTAAACAACAAGTTGTAACTCGAAATCTTTGGTGTTGCGTGTATGTCTAAGCGTGTAGCCTCAAAAGAGAATGCAAAGGAGAGTTTTTTCTCGAAAGAATATGTAAGAATACCACGTTATAAGGAAATACAGAGTTGCAGAGTAAAGACAAATACGTACATATTGGAAACACTTTAAGAGAAGAAATAACGCATCATACAAAATTAACTTGTACTCCTAAACAACACGTTGTAACTCGAAAAGATTTGATGTGGCGTGTACGTATAAAGGTGTAGCCTCAAAAGAGAACCCACAGGAGAATTTTCTTTGGTCAAATTTGTCAGAAAACCACGTATTAAGGAAATCCTGCATCGTGGGAAATTATCTTGTTTTTCCTAAACAACACGTTGTAACTCGAAAAGATTTGGTGTTGCGTGTTTGTCTCAGTGTGTAGCCTCAAAAGAGAACACACAGGAGAGTTTTCACTAGAAAAAGTATGTAAGAATACCAGGTTATAAGGAAATACAGTGTTGCAGAGTAAAGACAAATACGTACTTATTGGAAACACTTTACAAGAAGAAATAACGCATCATACAAAATTAGCTTGTATCTCCTAAACAACAGGTTGTAACTCGAAAGGATTTGCTGTGGCATGTATGTCTAAACGTGTAGCCTCAAAAGAGAACCCACAGAAGAATTTTCTATCGTCAAAATTTGTGAGAAAACCACGTTTTAAGGAAATCCCTCATCGTGCAAAATTATCGTGTTTTTCTTAAACAACACGTTGTAACTCGAAAAGCTTTGGTGTTGCGTGTATGTCTAAGCATGTAGCCTCAAAAGAGAATGCAAAGGAGAGTTCTTTCTCGAAAGAATATATAAGAATACCACATTATAAGGAAATACAGTGTTGCAGAGTAAAGACAAATACGTACATATTGGAAACACTTTACGAGAAGAAATAACGCATAGTACAAAATTAGCTTGTATCTCCTAAACAACACGTTGTAACTCTAAATGATTTGCTGTGGCGTGTACGTCTAAATGTGTAGCCTCAAAAGAGAACCCACAGGACAATTTTCTTTGGTCAAATTTGTCAGAAAACCACGTATTAAGGAAATCCAGCATCGTGAGAAATTATCTTGTTTTTTCCTAAACAACGCGTTGTAACTCGAAAAGCTTTGGTGTTGCGTGTATGTCTAAGCGTGTAGCCTCAAAGGAGAACACACAGGAGTGTTTTCTCTCGAAAGAATATGTAAGACTACCACGTTATAAGGAAGTACACTGTTGCAGAATAATGACAAATACTTACGTATTGGAAACCCTTAAACTTTAAGAGATGAAATAAAGCATCGTACAAAATTAGCTTGTATCTCCTAAACAACACGTTGTAACTCGAAAAGATTTGGTGTGGCGTGTACATCTAAACGTGTAGCCTCAAAAGAGAACCACAGGAAAATTTTCTGTCGTCAAAATTTGTCAGAAAACCACGTTTTAAGGAAATCCCGCATCGTGAGAAATTATCTTGTTCTTCCTAAAAAACACGTTGTAACTCGAAAAGCTTTGGTGTTGCGTGTTCGTCTAAGCATGTAGCCTCAAAAGAGAACGCACAGGAGAGTTTTCTCTCGAAAGAATATGTAAGAATACCACGTTATAAGGAAATACAGTGTTGCAGAGTAAAGACAAATACGTACTTATTGGAAACACTTTTAGAGATGAAATAACGCATCGTTCAAAATTAGCTTGTATCTCCTAAACAACAGGTTGTAACTCGAAAAGAATTGATGTGGCATGTACGGCTAAACGTGTAGCCTCAAAAGAGAACCCACAGGAGAATTTTCTTTGGTCAAAATTTGTCAGAAAACCACGTATTAAGGAAACCCCACATCGTGTGAAATTATCTTGTATTTCCTAAACAACACGTTGTAACTCGAAAAGCTTTGTTGTTGCATGTATGTCTAAGCGTGTAGCCTCAAAAGAAAACGCACAGAAGAGTTTTCTCTCGAAAGAATAGTTAAGAATACCACTTTATAAGGAAGTATAGTGTTGCTGAGTAAAGACAAAAACGTACATATTGGAAACCCTTAAACTTACGAGATGAAATAAAGCATCGTACAAAATTAGCTTATATCTCCTAAACAACACGTTTTTACTGGAAAAGATTTGGTGTGGCTTGTACGTCTAAACGTGTAGCCCCAAAAGAGAACCCACAGGACTATTTTCTTTCGTCAAAATTTGTCAGCAAACCACGTTTTAAGGAAATCCCGCATCGTGAGAAATTATCTTGTTCTTCCAAAACAACAAGTTGTAACTCGAAAAGCTTTGGTGTTGCTTGTATGTCTAAGCGTGTAGCCTCAAAAGAGAACGCACAGGAAAGTTTTCTCTCGAAAGAATATGCAAGAATACCATGTTATAAGGAAAACAGTGTTGCAGAGTAAAGGCAAATACGTACGTATTTGAAACACTTAAACTTTACGAGAGAAATAACACATCTTAAAAAATTAGCTTGTATCTCCTAAACAACACGTTGTAACTCGAAAAGATTTGGTGTGGCGTGTACGTCTAAACGTGTAGCCTCAAAAGAGAACCCTCAGGAGTATTTTCTTTCGTCAAAATTTGTCAGAAAACCACGTTTTAAGGAAATCCCGCATCGTGCTAAATTATCTTGTTTTTCCTAAACAACACATTGTAACTCGAAAAACTGTGGTGTTGCGTGTATGTCTAAGCGTGTAGCCTCAAAAGAGAACGCACAGGAGAGTTTTCTCTCGAAAGAATATGTAAGAATACCACGTTATTAGGAATTACAGAGTTGCAGAGTAAAGGCAAAAACGTATGTATTGGAAACACTTAAACATTACGAGAAGAAATAACGCATCGTAAAAAAAAATTAGCTTGTATCTCCTAAACAGCACGGTGTAACTCAAAAGATTTGGTGTGGTGTGTACGTCTAAAGGTGTAGCCTCAAAAGAGAACCCACAGGAGAATTTTCTTTCGTCAAAATTTGTCAGAACACCACGTTTTAAGGAAATCCTGCATCGTGGGAAATTATCTTGTTCTTCCTAAACAACATGTTGTAACTCGAAAAGCTTTGCCGTTGCGTGTATGTCTAAACTTGTAGCCTCAAAAGAGAACGCACAGGAGAGTTTTCTCTCGAAAGAATATGAAAGAATACCACGTTATAAGGAAATACAGTGTTGCAGAGTAAAGACAAACACGTATGTATTGGAAACCCTTAAACTTTACGAGATGAAATAAAGCATCGTACAAAATTAGCTTGTATCTCCTAAACAACACGTTGTAACTTGAAAAGATTTGGTGTGGCATGTACGTCTAAACGTGTAGCCTCAAAAGAGAACCCACAGGACAATTTTCTTTCGTCAAAATTTTTCAGCAAACCACGTTTTAAGGAAATACCGCATCGTGAGAAATTATCTTGTTCTTCCTAAACAACACGTTTTAACTCGAAAAGCTTTGGTGTTGGGTGTATGTCTAAGCGTGTAGCCCCAAAAGAGAACGCATAGGAGAGTTTTCTCTCGAAAGAATATGTAAGAATACCACGTTATAAGGAAATACAGTGTAGCAGAGTAAAGACAAATACGTACGTACTGGAAACACTTTATGAGAGAAATAACGCATCTTGCAAATTTAGCTTGTAGGTCCTAAACAACATGTTGTAACTCGAAAAGATTTGGTGTGGCGTGTACGTCTAAACGTGTATCCTCAAAAGAGAACCCACAGGAGAGTTTTCTTTCGTCAAAATTTGTCAGAAAACCACGTTTTAAGGAAATTCCGCATCGTGCGAAATTATCTTGTTTTTCCTAAACAACACGTTGTAACTCGAAAAGCTTTGGTATTGCGTGTATGTCTAAGTGTGTAGCCTCTAAAGGGAATGCAAGGAGAGTTTTCTTTCGAAAGAATATGTAAGAATACCACGTTATAAGGAAATACAGTGTTGCAGAGTAAAGACAAATACGTACATATTGTAAACACTTTAAGAGAAGAAATAAAAATTCGTACAAAATTAGCTTGTATCTCATAAACAACACGCTGTAACTCGAAAATATTTGGTGTGACGTGTACTTCTAAACATGTAGCCTCAAAAGAGAACCGACAGGAGAATTTTTTGTCGTCAAAATATGTAAGAAAACCACGTTTTAAGGAAATCCCTCAGCGTGAAAAATTATCTTGTTTTTCCTAAACAACAAGTTGTAACTCGAAAAGCTTTGGTGTTGCGTGTATGTCTAAGCGTGTAGCCTCAAAAGAGAATGCAAAGGAGAGTTTTTTCTCGAAAGAATATGTAAGAATACCACGTTATAAGGAAATACAGTGTTGCAGAGTAAAGACAAATACGTACATATTGGAAACACTTTACGAGAAGAAATAATGCATCATACAAAATTAGCTTGTATCTCCTAAACAACACGTTGTAACTCGAAAAGATTTGATGTGGTGTGTACGTCTAAACGTGTAGCCTCAAAAGAGAACCCACAGGCGAATTTTGTTTGGTCATATTTGTCAGAAAACCACGTATTAAGGAAATCCTGCATCGTGGGAAATTATCTTGTTTTTTCTAAACAACACGTTGTAACTCGAAAAGATTTGGTGTTGCGTGTTTGCCTCAGTGTGTAGCCTCAAAAGAGAACACACAGGAGAGTTTTCACTAGAAAGAATATGTAAGAATACCAGGTTATAAGGAAATACAGTGTTGCAGAGTAAAGACAAATATGTACTTATTGGAAACACTTTACGAGAAGAAATAACGCATCATACAAAATTAGTTTGTATCTCCTAAACAACAGGTTGTAACTCGAAAGGATTTGGTGGGGCATGTACGTCTAAACGTGTAGCCTCAAAAGAGAACCCACAGGAGAATTTTCTATCGTCAAAATTTGTGAGAAAACTACGTTTTAAGGAAATCCCTCATAGTGCAAAATTATCTTGTTTTTCTTAAATAACACTTTGTAACTCGAAAAGCTTTGGTGTTGCGTGTACGTCTAAGCATGTAGCCTCAAAAGAGAAGGCAAAGGAGAGTTCTTTCTCGAAAGAATATATAAGAATACCACGTTATAAGGAAATACAGTGTTGCAGAGTAAAGACAAATACGTACATATTAGAAACATTTTACAAGAAGAAATAACGCATCGTACAAAATTAGCATGTATCTCCTAAACAACACGTTGTAACTCTAAATGATTTGGTGTGGCGTGTACATCTAAACGTGTAGCCTCAAAAGAGAACCCACAGGAGAATTTTCTTTGGTCAAATTTTTCAGAAAACCACGTATTAAGGAAAAACTACATCGTGCAAAATTATCTTGTTTTTCCTAAACAACACGTTTTAACTCGAAGAGCTTTGGTGTTGCGTGTATGTCTCAGCGTGTAGCCTCAAAAGAGAACACACAGGAGAGTTTTCTCTCGAAAGAATATGTAAGAATACCACGTTATAAGGAAATACAGTGTTGCAGAGTAAAGACAAATAGGTACGTATTGGAAACCCTTAAACTTTATGAGATGAAATAAAGCATCGTACAAAATTAGCTCGTATCTCCTAAACAACACGTTGTAACTCGAAAAGATTTGGTGTGGCGTGTACGTCTAAACGTGTAGCCTCAAGAGAGAACCCATAGGAGAATTTTCTTTCGTCAAATATTCAGAAAACCACGTTTTAAGGAAATCCCGCATCGTGCGAAATTATCTTGTTTTTCCTAAACAACACCTTGTAACTCGAAAAGCTTTGGTGTTGCATGTATGTTTAAGCGTGTAGACTCAAAAGAGAGCACACAGGAGAGTTTTCTCTCGAAAGAATGTGTAAGAATACCACGTTATAAGAAAATACAGTGTTGCAGAGTAAAGACAAATACATACTTATTGGAAACACTTTATGAGAAGAAATAACGCATCGTAAAAAATTAGCTTGTATCTCCTAAACAACACGTTGTAACTCGAAAAGATTTGGTGTGACCTGTACGTCTAAACGTGTAGCCTCAAAAGAGAACCCACAGGAGAATTTTCTTTGGTCAAAATTTGTCAGAAAACCACGTATTAAGGAAATCCCGCATCGTGCGAAATTATCTTGTTTTTCCTAAACAACGCGTTATAACTCGAAAAGCTTTGGTGTTGCGTGTATGTCTAAGCGTGTAGCCTCAAAAGAGAACACACAGGAGAGTTTTCTCTCGACTGAATATGTAAGAATACCACGTTATAAGGAAGTACACTGTTGCAGAATAATGACAAATACTTTCGTATTGGAAACCCATAAATTTTATGAGATAAATAAAGCATCGTACAAAATTAGCTTATATCTCCTAAACAACACGTTGTAACTCGAAAAGATTTGGTGTGGCGTGTACATCTAAACGTGTATCCTCAAAGAGAACCACAGGACAAATTTCTTTCGTCAAAATTTGTCAGAAAACCACGTTTTAAGGAAATCCCGCATCGTGAGAAATTATCTTGTTCTTCCTAAAAAAACACGTTGTAACTCGAAAAGCTTAGGTGTTGCGTGTATGTCTAATCATGTAGCCTCAAAAGAGAACGCACAGGAGAGTTTTCTCTCGAAAGAATATGTAAGAATACCACGTTATAAGGAAACACTGTGTTGCAGAGTAAAGACAAATATGCACTTATTGGAAACACTTTATGAGAAGAAATAATGCATCGTAAAAAAATTAGCTTGTATCTCTTAAACAACAGGTTGTAACTCGAAAAGATTTGGTGTGGCGTGTACGGCTAAACGTGTAGCCTCAAAAGAGAACCCACAGGAGAATTTTCTTTGGTCAAAATTTGTCAGAAAACCACGTATTAAGGAAACCCAGCATCGTGCGAAATTATCTTGTTTTTCCTGAACAACATGTTGTAACTCGAAAAGCTTTGGTGTTGCGTGTATGTCTAAGCATGTAGCCTCAAGAGAGAACGTACAGGAGAGTTTTCTCTCGAAAGAATAGTTACGAATACCACTTTATAAGGAAGTACAGTGTTGCTCGAGTAAAGACGAAAACGTACATATTGGAAACACTTAAACTTTATGAGATGAAATAAAGCATCGTACAAAATTAGCTTGTATCTCCTAAAAAACACGTTTTTACTGGAAAAGATTTGGTGTGGCTTGTACGTCTAAACGTGTAGCCCCAAAAGAGAACCCACAGGACAATTTTATTTCGTCAAAATTTGTCAGCAAACCACGTTTTAAGGAAATCCCGCATCGTGAGATATTATCTTGTTCTTCCTAAACAACACGTTGTAACTCGAAAAGCTTTGGTGTTGCATGTATGTCTAAGCGTGTAGCCTCAAAGGAGAATGCACAGGAGAGTTTTCTCTCGAAAGAATATGCAAGAATACCACGTTATAAGGAAAAACAGTGTTGCAGAGTAAAGGCAAATATGTACGTATTGGAAACACTTAAACTTTACGAGAAGAAATAACGCATCTTAAAAAATTAGCTTGTATCTCCTAAACAACACGTTGTAACTTGAAAAGATTTGGTGTGGCGTGTACGTCTAAACGTGTAGCCTCAAAAGAGAACCCTCAGGAGTATTTTCTTTCGTCAAAATTTGTCTAAGCATGTAGCCTCAAAAGAGAATGCACAGGAGAGTTTTCTCTCGAAAGAATATGTAAGAATACCACGTTATAAGGAAATACAGTGTTGCAGAGTAAAGACAAATACATACTGATTGGAAACACTTAAGCTTTATGAGAAGAAAAAAACACATCGTAAAAAAATTAGCTTGTATCTCCTAAACAACACGTTATAACTCTAAAAGATTTGGTGTGGCGTGTACGTCTAAACATGTGCCTCAACAAGAGAACCCACAGGAGAATTTTCCTTCGTCAAAATTTGTCAGAAAACTACGTTGTAAAGAAATCCAGCATCGTGCGAAATTATCTTGTTCTTCCTAAACAACACATTGTAACTCGAAAAGCTATGGTCCCTGCATGTAACCCTAAGGGTGTAGCCTCAAAAGAGAACGCACAGGAGAGTTTTCTCTCGAAAGAATATGTAAGAATACCACGTTATAAGGAAATACAGTGTTGCAGATTAAAGACAAATACGTACATATTTGAAACACTGTAAGAGAAGAAATAACGCATCATACAAAATTAGCTTGTATCTCCTAAACAAACACGTTGTAACTCGAAAAGATTTGGTGTGACGTGTACGTCTAAACGTGTAGCCTCAAAAGGGAACCGACAGGAGAATTTTCTTTCATCAAAATTTGTCAGAAACCACGTTTTAAGGAAATCTCGCATCGTGCGAAATTATCTTGTTTTTCCTAAACAACACGTTGTAACTCGAAATGCTTTGGTGTTGCGTGTATGAATAAGCGTGTAGCCTCAAAAGAGAACGCACAGGAGAGTTTTCTCTCGAAAGAATATGTAAGAATACCACGTTATAAGGAAATACAGTGTTGCAGGTAAAGACAAATATGTATGTATTGGAAACACTTTACGAGAAGAAATAACGCATCATACAAAATTAGCTTGTATCTCCTAAACAACAGGTTGTAACTCAAAAGGATTTGGTGTGGCGTGTACGGCTAAACATGTAGCCTCAAAAGAGAACAGAAAGGAGAATTTTCTTTCGTCAAAATATGTGAGAAAACCACGTTTTAAGGAAATCCCTCATCGAGAAAAATTATCTTCTTTTTCCTAAACAACAAGTTATAACTTGAAAAGCTTTAGTGTTGCGTGTATGTCTAAGCATGTAGCCTCAAAAGAGAATGTAAAGGAGAGTTTTTTCTCAAAAGAATATGTAAGAATACCACTTTATAAGGAAATACAGTGTTGCAGAGTAAAGACAACTACGTACATATTGGAAAGACTTTACGAGAAGAAATAATGCATCATACAAAATTAGATTGTATCTCCTAAACAACACATTGTAACTCGAAAAGATTTGGTGTGGTGTGTACGTCTAAATGTGTAGCCTCAAAAGAGAACCCACAGGAGAATTTTCTTTCCTCAAAATTTGTCAGAAAACCATGTTTTAAGGAAATCTCGCATCATGCGAAATCATCTTCTTTTTCCTAAACAACATGTTGTAACTCGAAAAGCTTTAGAGTTGCGTGTATGTGTAAGCGTGGAGCCTCAAAAGAGAAGGCACAGGAGAGTTTTCTCTTGAAAGAATATGTAAGAATACCACGTTATTAGGAAATACAATTTTGCAGAGTAAAGACAAATAAGAATATATTGGGAACACTTACGAGAAGAAATAACGCATCGAACAAAATTAGCTTGTATCTCCTAAACAACACGTGGTAACTCGTAAAGAATTGGTTTGGCGTGTATGTCTAAACGTGTAGCCTCAAAGGAGAACACAAAGGAGAATTTTCATTCGTCAAAATTTGTCAGAAAACCACGTTTTAAGGAAAATACCGCATCGTGCGAAATTATCTTGTTTTTCCTAAACAACACGTGGTAACTCGAAAAGCTTTGGTGTTGCGTGTATGTCTAAGCGTGTAGCCTCAAAAGAGAATGCAAAGGAGAGGTTTTTCTCGAAAGAATATGTAAGAATACTACGTTATAAGGAAATACAGTGTTGCAGAGTAAAGACAAATACGTACATATTGGAAACACTTTACGAGAAGAAATTAAGCATCATACAATATTAGCTTGTATCTCCTAAAAAACAAGTGGAAACTCGAAAAACATTTGGTTTGGCGTGTACGTCTAAAAGTTTAGCCTCAAAAGAGAACCCACTGGAGAATTTTCTTTCGTCAAAATTTGTCAGAAAACCACGTTTTAAAGAAATCCCACATCCTGCGAAATTAACTTGTTTTTCCTAAACAACACGTTATAACTCGAAAAGCTTTGGTGTTTCGTGTATGTCTCAGTGTGTTGCCTCAAAAGAGAACACACAGGAGAGTTTTCACTCGAAAGAATATGTAAGAATACCAGGTTATAAGGAAATACAGTGTTGCAAAAGTAAAGACAAATACGTACCTATTGGAAACACTTTATGAGAAGAAATAACGCATCATACAAAATTAGCTTGTATCTCCTAAACAACACGTTGTAACTCGAAAAGATTTGGTGTGGCGTGTACGTCTAAACGTGTAGCCTCAAATAGAGAACCCACAGGAGAATATTCTTTGGTCAAATTTGTCAGAAAACCACGTATTAAGGAAATCCCGCATCGTGCGAAAATTATCTTGTTTTTCCTAAACAACACGTTGTAACTCGAAAAGCTTTGGTGTTTCGTGTATGTCTCCGCGTGTAGCCTCAAAAGAGAACACACAGGAGAGTTTTCTCTCAACAGAATATGTAAGAATACCACGTTATAAGGAAATACAGTGTTGCAGAGTAAAGACAAATACGTACATATTGGAAACCCTTAAATGTTACAAGATGAAATAAAGCATCGGACAAAATGAGCTCGTATCTCCTAAACAACACGTTGTAACTCGAAAAGATTTGGTGTGGCATGTACGTCTAAACGTGTAGCCTCAAAAGAGAACCCATAGGAGAATTTTCTTTCGTCAAAATTTTCAGAAAACCACGTTTTAAGGAAATCCCGCATCGTGCGAAATTATCGTGTTTTTCTTAAACAACACGTTGTAACTCGAAAAGTTTTTGTGTTGCGTGTATGTCTCAGCGTGTAGCCTCAAAAGAGAACACACAGGAGAGTTTTCTCTCGAAAGAATATGTAAGAATACCACGTTATAAGGAAATACAGTGTAGCAGAGTAAAGACAAATAGGTACGTATTGGAAATCCTTAAACTTTACAAGATGAAATAAAGCATCTTACAAAATTAGCTCGTATCTCCTAAACAACACGTTTTAACTCGAAAAGATTTGGTGTGGCGTGTACGTCTAAACCTGTAGCCTCAAAAGAGAACCCATAGGAGAATTTCCTTTCGTCAAAATTTGTCAGAAACCACGTTATAAGGTAATCCTGCATCGTGAGAAATTATCTTGTTTTTCCTAAACAACACGTGGTAACTCGAAAATCTTTCGTGTTGCGTGTATGTCTAAAGCGTGTAGCCTCAAAGAGAACACACAGGAGAGGTTTCTCTCGAAAGAATATGTAAGAATACCACGTTATAAGGAAGTACAGTGTTGCAGAATAAAGACAAATACGTACGTATTGGAAACACTTTATGAGAAGAAATAACGCATCATACAAAAGTAGCTTGTATCTCCTAAAAAACACGTTGTAACTCGAAAAGATTTGGTGTGGCGTGTACGTCTAAACGTGTAGCCTAAAAAAGAGAACCCACAGGAGAATTTTCTTTGGTCAAATTTGTCAGAAAACCACGTATTAAGGAAATCCTGCATGGTGCGAAATTATCTTGTTTTTCCTAAACAACACGTTGTAACTCGAAAAGCTTTGGTGTTGCGTGTATGTCTCAGCGTGTAGCCTCAAAAGATAACACACAGGAGAGTTTTCTCTCAAAAGAATATGTAAGAATACCACGTTATAAGGAAATACAGTGTTGCAGAGTAAAGACAAATACGTACGTATTGGAAACCCTTAAACTTTATGGGATGAAATAAAGCATCGTACAAAATGAGCTCGTATCTCCTAAACAACATGTTGTAACTCGAAAAGATTTGGTGTGGCATGTACGTCTAAACGTGTAGCCTCAAAAGGGAACCCACAGGAGAATTTTCTTTCATCAAAATTTGTCAGAAACCACCTTTTAAGGAAATATCGTATCGTGCGAAATTATCTTGTTTTTCCTAAACAACACGTTTTAACTTGAAAAGCTTTGGTGTTGCGTGTATGTCTAAGCGTGTAGCCTCAAAAGAGAACACACAGGAGAGTTTTCTCTCGAAAGAATACGTAAGAATACCACTTTAAAGGAAGTACAGTGTTGCTGAGTAAAGACAAAAACGTACATATTGGAAACCCTTAAACTTTACGAGTTGAAATAAAGCATCATACAAAATTAGCTTGTGACTCATAAACAACACGTTGTTACTCGAGAGGATTTAGTGTGGCCTGTACGTCTAAACGAGTAGCCTCAAAAGAGAACCCACAGGACAATTTTCTTTCGTCAAAATTTGTCAGAAAACCACGTTTTAAGAAAATCCCGCATCGTGAGAAATTATCTTGTTCTTCCTAAACAACACGTTTTAACTCAAAAAGCTTAGGTGTTGCGTGTATATCTAAGCGTATAGCCTCAAAGGAGAATGCACAGGAGAGTTTTCTCTCGAAAGAATATGTAAGAATATCACGTTATACAGAAATACAGGGTTGCAAAGTAAAGACAAATACATATGTATTGGAAACACTTTATGAGAGAAATAACGCATCATACAAAAATAGTTTGTATGTCCTAAACAACACGTTGTAACTTGAAAACATTTGGTGTTCCATGTATGTCTAAACGCCTAGCCTCAAAAGACAACCCCCAGTAGAATTTTCTTTCGTCAAAATTTTTCAGAAAACCACGTTTTAAGGACATCCTGCATCGTGCGAAATTATCTTGTTTTACATAAAGAACACATTGTAACTCAAAAAGCTTTGGTGTTGCGTGTATGTCTAAACGTGTGGCCTCAAAAGAGAAGGCACAGGAGAGTTTCTCTCGAAAGAATATGTACGAATACCACGTTATAAGGAAATACAGTGTTGCAGAGTAAAGACAAATACATACGTATTGGAAACACTTTACGAGAAGAAATAACGCATCATACAAAATTAGCTTGTATCTCCTAAACAACATGTTGTAACTCGAAAATATTTGGTGTGGCGTGTACGTGTAAACATGTAGCCTCAAAAGAGAACCCACAGGATAATTTTCTTTCGTCAATATTTGTCAGAAAACCACGTTTCAAGGAAGTCCCACATCGTGCGAAATTATCTTGTTTTTCCTAAACAACATGTCGTAACTCGAAAAGCTTTGGTGTTGCGTGTATGTCTAAGCGTGTAGCCTCAAAAGAGAAGGCACAGGAGAGTTTTCTCTCGAAAGAATATGTAAGAATACCACGTTATAAGGAAATACAGTGTTGCAGTGTAAATACAAATACTTATGTATAGGAAACACTTTACGAGAAGAAATAAAGCATCGTACAAAATTAGCTTTTATCTCCTAAACAACACGTTGTAACTCGAAATATTTTGTGTGTCGTGTACGTCTAAACGTGTAGCCTCAAAAGAGAAGGCACAGCAGAGTTTTCTCTCGAAAGAATATGTAAGAATACCACGTTTTAAGGAAATACAGAGTTGCAGAGTAAAGACAAATTTGTACGTATTGGCAACACCTTACGAGAAAAAATAAGGCATCGTACAAAATTAGTCTGTATCTCCTAAACAACACGTTGTAACTGAAAAGGATTTGGTGTGGCGTGTACGTCTAAACGTGTAGCCTCAAAAGAGAACCAACAGGAGAATTTTCTTTGGTCAAAATTTTTCAGAAAACCACGTTTTAAGGAAATCCCGCATCTTGCGAAATTATCTTGTTTTTCCTAAACAACACGTTGTAACTCGAAAAGCTTTGGTGTTGCCTGTATGTCTAAGCGTGTAGCCTCAAGAGAGAAGGCACAGGAGAGTTTTTTCTCGAAAGAATATGTAAGAATACCACGTTTTAAGGAAATACAGTGTTGCAGAGTAAAGACAAATACATTCGTATTGGCAACACTTTACGAGAAGAAATAACGCATCGTACAAAATTAGTCTGTCTCTACTAAACAACACGTTGTAACTCGAAAAGATTTGGTGTGGCGTGTACGTCTAAATGTGTAGCCTCAAAAGAGAACCCACAGCAGAATTTTCTTACATCAAAATTGGTCAGAAAACCACGTTTTAAGGAAATCCCGCATCTTGCGAAATTATCTTGTTTTTCCTAAACAACACGTTGTAACTCCAAAAGCTTTGGTGTTGCGTGTATGTCTAAGCGTGTAGCCTCAAAAGAGAAGGCACAGGAGAGTTTTCTCTCGAAAGAATATGTAAGAATACCACGTTATAAGGAAATACAGTGTAGCAGAGTAAAGACAAATACGTACGTATTGGAAACACTTTAGGAGAAGAAGTAATGCTTCGTGCAAAATTAGCTTGTATCTCCTAAACAACACGTTGTAAATCGAAAAGATTTGGTGTGACGTGTATGTCTAAACGTGTACCCTCAAAAGAGAACCGACAGGAGAATTTTCTTTCATCAAATTTTGCCAGAAAACCACATTTTAAAGAAATCCCACATCGTGCGAAATTATCTTGTTTTTCCTTAAAAACACGTTGTAACTCGAAAAGCTTTGGTGTTGCGTGTATGTCTAAGCTTGTAGCCTCACAAGAGAACGCACAGGAGAGTTTTTTCTCGAAAGAATATGGAAGAATACCACGTTATAAGGAAATACAGTGTTGCAGAGTAAAGACAAATACGTACCTATTTGAAACACTTTATGAGAAGAAATAACGCATCGAACAAAATTAGCTTGTATCTCCTAAACAACACGTTGTAACTCGAAATGATTTGGTGTGGCTCGTTCTTCTACACGTGTAGCCTCAAAAGAGAACCCACAGGAGAACTTTCTTTCTTCAAAATTTTTCAGAAAACCACGTTTTATGGAAATCTCGCATCGTGCGAAATTATCTTGTTTTTCCTAAACAACACTTTGTAACTCGAAAAGCTTTGGCGTTGCGTGTTTGTCTAAGCGTGTAGCCTCAAAAGAGAATGCACAGGAGAGTTTTCCCTCGAAAGAATATGTAAGAATACCACGTTATAAGGAAATACAGTGTTGTAGAGTAAAGACAAATAAGTACGTATTGGAAACACTTACTGAGAAGAAATAACGCATAGTACAAAATTTGCTTCTATCTCCTAAACAACACGTTGTAACTTGAAAAGATTTGGTGTGGCTTGTACGTATGCACGTGTAACCTCAAAAGAGAACCCACAGGAGAACTTTCTTTCGTCAAAATTGTCAGAAAACCACGTTTTAAGGAAATCCCGCATCGTGCAAAATTATCTTGTTTTTCCTAAACAACAAGTTGTAACTCAAAAAGCTTTGGTGTTGCGTGTATGTCTAAGCGTGTAGCCTCTAAAGAGAACACACAGGAGAGTTTTCTCTCGAAAGAACATGTAAGAATACAACGTTATAAGGAAATACAGTGTTGCAGAGTACAGGCAAATAAATACGTATTGGAAACACTTTACCAGAAGAAATAACGCATCATATAAATTAGATTGTATCTCCTAAACAACATGGGGTAACTCAAAAGGATTTGGTGTGGCGTGTACGTCTAAACGTGTAGCCTTAAAAGAGAACCAACAGGAGATTTTTCTTTCATCAAAATTTGTTAGAAACCACGTTTTAAGGAAATCCCGCATCGTGCGAAATTACCTTCTTTTTCCTAAACAACACGTTGTAACTTGAAAAGCTTTGGTGTTGCGTGTATGTCTAAGCGTGTAAGCGCAAAAGAGAATGCACAGGAGAGTTTTCTCTCGAAATAATATGTAAGAATACCACGTTATAAGGAAATACAGTGTTGCAGAGTAAAGACAACTACGTACGTATTGGAAACTCTTTATGAGAAGAAATAACCCATTGTACAAAAATAGCTTGTATCTCCTAAACAACATATTGTAACTCGAAAAGATTTTGTGTGGCTCGTACTTCTACATGTGAGACTCAAAAGAGAACCCACAGGAAAACGTTCTTTCTCAAGATATTTCAGAAAACCACGTTTTAAGGAAATCTCGCATTGTGCGAAATTATCTTGTTTTTCCTAAACAACACGTTGTAACTCGAAAAGCTTTGGCGTCGTGTGTTTGTCTAAGCGTGTAGCCTCAAAGGAGAACACACAGGAGAGTTTTCCCTCGAAAGAATATGTAAGAATTCCATGTTATAAGGAAATACAGTGTTGCAGAGTAAAGACAAATAAGTACTTATTGGAAACACTTTACGAGAAGAAATAACGCATCTTAAAAAATTTGCAAATTGGTACAACCACTCTGGAAAGCAGTCTGGCGGTTCCTCCGAAAACTGGGCACCTCACTTCCAGAAGATCCTGCTATACCACTCCTGGGCATATACCCAGAGGATTCCCCACCATGTAATAAGGATACATGCTCTACTATGTTCATAGCAGCCCTATTTATAATTGCCAGATGCTGGAAAGAACCCAGGTATCCCTCAACAGAAGAGTGGATACAAAAAATGTGGTATATCTACACAATGGAGTACTATTCAGCCATTAGAAACAATGAATTCATGAAATTCTTAGGCAAATGGATGGAGCTAGAGAACATCATACTAAGTGAGGTAACCCAGACTCAAAAGGTGAATCATGGTATGCACTCACTAATAAGTGGTTATTAACCTAGAAAACTGGAATACCCAAAACATAATCCACACATCAAATGAGATACAAGAAGAAAGCAGGAGTGGTCCCTGGTTCTGGAAAGACTCAGTGAAACAGTATTTGGCAAAACCAGAACGGGGAACTGGGAAGGGGTGGGAGGGAGGACAGGGGAAGAGAAGGGGGCTTACGGGACTTTCGGGGAGTGGGGGGGGGCTAGAAAAGGGGAAATCATTTGAAATGTAAATAAATTATATCAAATAAAAAAAAAATTTGCTTGTATCTCCTAAACAACACGTTCTAACTTGAAAAGATTTGGTGTGGCTCGTACGTCTACAGGTGTAGCCTCAAAAGAGAACCCACAGAAGAACTTTCTTTCGTCAAATTTGTCAGAAAACAACGTTTTAAGGAAATCCCACATCGTGCAAAATTATCTTGTTTTTCCTAAACAACACGTTGTAACTCAAAAAGCTTTGGTGTTGCGTGTATGTCTAAGAATGTAGCCTCTAAAGAGAACGCACAGGAGAGTTTTCTCTCGAAAGAACATGTAAGAATAAAACATTATAAAGAAATACAGTGTTGCAGAGTAAAGACAAATATGTACGTATTGGAAAGACTTTACGAGAAGAAATAACGCATCGTACAAAATTAGCTTGTATCTCCTAAACAACACGTGGTAACTCGAAAGGATTTGGTGTGGTGTGTACGTCTAAACGTGTATCCTCAAAAGAGAACCCACAGGAGAATTTTCTTTCTTCAAAATTTGTCAGAAAACCACGTTTTAATGAAATCCTGCATCGTGCGAAATTATCTTGTTTTTCCTAAACAACACGTTGTAACTCGAAAAGCTTTGGAGTTGCCTGTATGTCTAAGTGTGTAGCCTCAAAAGGGAACGCACAGGATAGTTTTCTCTCGAAATAATATGTAAGAATATCACGTTATAAGGAAATAGAATGTTGCAGAGTAAAGACAAATATGTACGTATTGGAAACACTTTAGGAGAATAATTAACACATTGTACAAAATTAGCTTGTATCTCCTAAACAACATGTTGTAACTTGAAAAGATTTGGTGTGGCATGTACGCCTAAACGTGTAACCTCAAAAGAGAACCCACAGGAGAATTTTCTTTTGTCAAAATTTGTCAGAAAACCACGTTTTAAGTAAATCACGCATCGTGGGAAATCATTTTCTTTTTCCTAAACAACATGTTGTAACTCGAAAAGCTTTGGTGTTGCGTGTATGTGTAAGCGTGGAGCCTCAAAAGAGAAGGCACAGGAGAGTTTTCTCTCGAAAGAATATGTAAGAATACCATGTTATAAGGAAATACAATTTTGCAGAGTAAAGACAAATAAGTACATATTGGAAACACTTTATGAGAAGAAATAACGCATCGAACAAAATTAGCTGTCTTTACTCTGCAACACTGTATTTCCTTATAACGTGGTATTCTTCCATATTCTTTGGAGAGAAAACTCTCCGGTGCCTTCTCTTTTGAGTCTACACACTTAGACATACACGCAACACGAAAGCTTTTCGAGTTACAACGTGTTGTTTAGGAAAAACAAGATAATTTCGCACGATGCGGGATTTCCTTAAAACGTGATTTTCTGAAAAATTTTGACAAAAGAAAATTCTCCTTTGGGTTCTCTTTTGATGCTACACGTTAAGACGTACACGCCACAACAATTCTTTTCGAGTTACAACGTGTAGTTTTGGAGATACAAGCTAATTTTGTACGATGCGTTATTTCTGCTAGTAACGTGTTTCCAATAAGTACGTATTTGTCTTTACTCTGCAAAACTGTATTTCGTTATAACATGGTATTCTTACATATTCTTTCGAGAGAAAACTCTCCTCTGCCTTCTCTTTTGAGGCTACACATTTAGACATACACGCAACATGAAAGCTTTTCGACTTACAACGTGTTGTTTAGGAAAAACAAGATAATTTCGCACGATGCGGGATTTCCTTAAAACGTGATTTTCTGAAAAATTTTGACGAAAGAAAATTCTCCTTTCGGTTCTCTTTTGAGGCTACACGTTTAGACGTTCACGCCACACCAATTCTTTTCGAGTTACAACGTGTAGTTTTGGAGATACAAGCTAATATTGTATGATGCATTATTTCTTCTCGTAAAGTGTTTCCAATACGTACATATATGTCTTTACTCTGCAAAATTGTATTTCCTTATAACGTGGTATTCTTACATATTCTTTCGAGAGAAATCTCTCCTGTGCCTTCTGTTTTGAGGCTACACACTTAGACATACACGCAACACGAAAGCTTTTCGAGTTACAACGTGTTGTTTAGGAAAAACAAGATAATTTCGCATGATGCGGATTTCCTTAAAACGTGAGTTTCTGAAAAATTTTGACGAAAGAAAATTCTCCTTTGGGTTCTCTTAAAATTCTCCTTTGGGTTCTCTTTTGAGGCTACACGTTTAGACGTACACGCCACACCAAATCTTTTCGAATTACAACGTGTTGTTTAGGACATACAAGCTAATTTTGCAAGATGCATTATTTCTCTCATAAAGTGCTTCCAATATGTACGTATTTGTCTTTACTCTGCCACACTGTATTTCCTTATAACGTGGTATTCTTACATATTCTTTTGAGAGAAAACTCTCCTGTGCGTTCTCTTTGGGGCTACATGCTTAGACATACACGCAACACCAAAGCTTTTCGAGTTAAAACGTGTTGTTTAGGAAGAACAAGATAATTTCTCACGATGCGGGATTTCCTTAAATCGTGGTTTTCTTAAAAATTTTGACGAAAGAAAATTGTCCTGTCGGTTCTCTTTTGAGGCTACAAGTTTAGACGTACATGCCACACCAAATCTTTTCGAGTTACAACGTGTTGTTTAGGAGATACAAGCTAATTTTGTACGATGCTTTATTTCATCTCTTAAAGTTCATGGGTTTCCAATACATACATATTTGTCTTTACTCTGCAACACTGTATTTCCTTATAACGTGGTATTCTTACATATTCTTTCGAGAGAAAACTCTCCTGTGTGTCCTCTTTTGAGGCTACATGCTTAGACATACACGCAACACCAAAGCTTTTCGCGTTACAACGTGTTGTTTAGGAAAAACAAGATAATTTCGCACGATGAGGGATTTCCTCAATACGTGGTTTTCTGACAAATTTTGACCAAAGAAAATTCTCCTATGGGTTCTCTTTTGAGACCATACGTTTAGACATACAGGCCACACCAAATCTTTTTAAGTTACAACGTGTTGTTTAGGAGATACAAGCTAATTTTGTACGATGCGTTATTTCTTCTTGTAAAGTTTTTCCAATAAGTAAGTATTTGTCTTTACTCTGCAACACTGAATTTCCTTATAACGTGGTATTCTTACATATTTTTTCGAGAGAAAACTCTTCTGTGCGTTCTCATTTGAGGCTACAGGCTTAGACATACACGCAACAGCAAAGCTTTTCGAGTTACAACGTGTTGTTTAGGAAGAACAAGATAATTTCTCACAATGCGGGATTTCCTTAAAACGTGGTTTTCTGACAAATGTTGACGTAAGAAAATTCTCCTGTGGGATCTCTTTTGAGGCTACACGTTCAGACGTACACACCACACTAAATCTTTTTGAGTTACCACGTGTTGTTTCGGAGATACAAGCTAATTTTGTACCATGCGTTATTTCTTCTCATAATGTGTTTCCAATACGTACGTATTTGTCATTACTCTGCAGCTATATATTTCCTTATAACATGGTATTCTTACATATTCTTTCGAGAGAAAACTCTCCTGTGCATTCTCTTTTGAGGCTACACGCTCAGACATACATGCAACACCAAAGCTTTTCTAGTTACAACGTGTTGTTTAGGAAAAACAAGATAATTTCGCACGATACGGGATTTCCTTAAAACGTGGTTTCTGACAAATTTTGACTAAAGAAAATTCTCCTGTGGGTTCTCTTTTGAAGGCTACACGTTTAGACGTACACGCCACACGAAATCTTTTCGAGTTACAACGTGTTGTTTAGGATATACAAGCTAATTTTGTACTATGTGTTATTTCTTCTCGTAAAGTTTAAGTGTTTCCAATAAGTATGTATTTGTCTTTACTCTGCAACACTGTATTTCCTTATAACGTGGTATTCCTACATATTCTTTCGGGAGAAAACTCTCCTGTGCATTCTCTTTTGAGGCTACACGCTTAGACATACACGCAACACCAAAGCTTTTCGAGTTACAACATGTTGTTTAGGAAAAACAAGATAATTTCGCACGATGCAGTATTTCCTTAAAACGTGGTTTTCTGACAAATTTTGACGAAAGAAATCTCTCCTGTGGGTTCTCTTTTGAGGCTACACGTTTAGACATACACGCCACACCAAATCTTTTCGAGTTACAGTGTGTTGTTTAGGAGATACAAGCTAATTTTGCATGATGCGTTATTTCTTCTCCTAAAGTTTTTCCAATAAGTACATATTTGTCAATACTCTGCAACACTGTATTTCCTTATAACGTGGTATTCTTACATATTCTTTTGAGAGAAAACTATCCCGTGCGTTCTCTTTGGAGGCTACACGCTTAGACATACACGCAACACCAAAGCTTTTCGAGTTACAACGTGTTGATTAGGAAAAACAAGATAATTTCGCACGAATCGGGATTTCCTTAAAATGTGGTTTTCTGACAAATTTTGACGTAAGAAAATTCTCCTGTGGGTTCTCTTTTGAGGCTACCCATTTAGACGTACACGCCACACCAAATCTTTTTGAGTTACCACGTGTTGTTTCGGAGATACAAGCTAATTTTGTACCATGCGTTATTTCTTCTCATAATGTGTTTCCAATACTTTCGTATTTGTCTTTACTCTGCAGCAATATATTTCCTTATAACATGGTATTCTTACATATTCTTTCGAGAGAAAACTCTCCTGTGCATTCTCTTTTGAGGCTACACACTTAGACATACACGCAACACCAAAGCTTTTCTAGATACAACGTGTTGTTTAGGAAAAACAAGATAATTTCTCACGATGCGGGATTTCCTTAAAACGTGGTTTTCTGACAAATATTGACCAAAGAAAATTATCCTATGGGTTCTCTTTTGAGACTACACGTTTAGACGTACAGGCCACACCAAATCTTTTCGAGTTACAACGTGTTGTTTAGGAGACACAAGCTAAATTTTTACGATGCGTTATTTCTTCTCGTAAAGTTTTTCCAATAAGTATGTATTTGTCTTTACTCTGCAACACTGTATTTCCTTATAAGGTGGTATTCTTATATATTCTTTCGAGAGAAAACTCTCCTCTGCATACTCTTTTGGGGCTACATGCTTAGACGTACGCCCAACACCAAAGCTTTTCAAGTTAAAACGTGTTGTTTAGGAAGAACAAGATAATTTCTCACGATGCGGGATTTCCTTAAAACGTGGTTTTCTGACAAATTTTGACGAAAGAAAATTGTCCTGTGGGCTCTTTTGAGGCTACACGTTTAGACGTACAGGCCACACCAAATCTTTTTGAGTTACAAAGTGTTGTTTAGGAGATACAAGCTAATTTTGTACGATGCTTTATTTCATCTCGTAAAGTTTGTGGGTTTCCAATACATACGTATCTTTCTTTACTCTGCAACACTGTATTTCCTTACAACGTGGTATTCTTACATATTCTTTCGAGAGAAAACTCTCCTGTGTGTTCCCCTTTGAGGCTACACGCTTAGACATACAGGCAACACCAAAGCTTTTCGCGTTACAACGTGTTGTTTAGGAAAAACCAGATAATTTAGTGCGCTGTGGGATTTCCTTAATAAGTGGTTTTCTGACAAATTTTGACCAAGGAAAATTCTCCTATGGGTTCTCTTTTGAGGCTACACGTTTAGATGTACAGGCCACACCTAATCTTTTTAAGTTACAACGTGTTGTTTAGGAGATACAAGCTAATTTTGTACGATAGGTTATTTCTTCTCGTAAAGATTTTCCAATAAGTAAGAATATGTCTTTACTCTGCAACATTGTATTTCCTTATAACGTGGTATTCTTACATATTCTTTCGAGAGAAAACTCTCCTGTGCCTTCTCTTTTGAGGCTACACGCTTTGACATACACACAACACCAAAGCTTTTCGAGTTACGACATTTTGTTTAGGAAAAACAAGATAATTTCGCACGATGAGGGATTTCCTTATAACGTGGTTTTTGGACAAATTTTGATGAAAGAAAATTCTCCTGTGGGTTCTCTTTTGAGGCTACATGTTTAAACGTACACGCCACACCAAATCCTTTCGAGTTACAACGTGTTGTTTAGGAGATACAAGCTAATTTTTTTATGATGCGTTATTTCTTCTCGTAAAGTTTAAGTGTTTCCAATACGTATGTATTTGCCTTTACTCTGCAACACTGTATTTCCTTATAACGTGGTATTCTTACATATTCTTTCGACAGTAAACTCTCCTGTGCGTTCTCTTTGGAGAATACACGCTTCGACATACACGCAACACCAAAGCTTTTCGAGTTACAACGTGTTGTTTAGGAAAAACAAGATAATTTCGCATGATGCGGGATTTCCTTAAAACCTGGTTTTCTGACAAATTTTGATGAAAGAAAATTCTCCCGTGGGTTCTCTTTTGAGGGTACACGTTTAGACATACACGCCACACCAAATCATTTCGAGTTATAACGTGTTGTTTAGGAGATACAAGCTAATTTTGTACTATGTGTTATTTCTTCTCATAAAGTTTAAGTGTTTCCAATAAGTATGTATTTGTCTTTACTCTGCAACACTGTATTTCCTTATAACGTGGTATTCCTACATATTCTTTTGGGAGAAAACTCTCCTGTCCATTCTCTTTTGAGGCTACACGCTTAGAAATACACGCAACACTAAAGCTTTTCGAGTTACAACATGTTGTTTAGGAAAAACAAGATAATTTCGCACTATGCGGTATTTCCTTAAAACGTGATATTCTGACAAATTTTATCGAAGGAAAACTCTCCTGTGGGTTCTCTTTTCTTCTCGCAAAGTGCTTCCAATACATACGTATTTGTCTTTACTCTGCCACACTGTATTTCCTTATAACGTGGTATTCTTACATATTCTTTCGAGAGAAAACTCTCCTGTGTGTTCTCTTTTGGGGCTACACACTTAGACATACACCCAACACCAAAGCTTTTCGAGTTAAAACGTGTTGTTTAGGAAGAACAAGATAATTTCTCACGGTGAGGGATTTTCTTAAAACGTGGTTTTCTGACGAATTTTGACGAAAGAAAATTGTCCTGTGGGTTCTCTTTTGAGGCTACACGTTTAGACGTACACGCCACACCAAATCTTTTCGAGTTACAACGTGTTGTTTAGGAAATACAAGCTAATTTTGTACGATGCTTTATTTCATCTCGTAAAGTTTATGGGTTTCCAATACATACGTATTTGTCTTTACTCTGCAACACTGTATTTCCTTATAACGTGGTATTCTTACAAATTCTATTGAGAAAAAACTCTCCTGTGCGTTCTCTTTTGAGGCTACATGCTTAGACATACACGCAACACCAAAGCCTTTCGAGTTACAACGTGTTGTTTAGGAAAAACAAGATAATTTCGCACGATACAGGATTTCCGTAAACCGTGGTTTTCTGAAAAATTTTGACGAAAAAAATTCTCCTGTGGGTTCTCTTTTGAGGCTACACGTTTAGACGTACACGCCACACCACATCTTTTCGAGTTACAACGTGTTGTTTAGGAGATACAAGCTAATTTTGTACGATGCTTTATTGCATCTCGTAAAGTTTATGGGTTTCCAATACATATGTATTTGTCTTTACTTTGCAACACTGTATTTCCTTTTAACGTGGTATTCTTACAAATTCTATCGAGATACAACTCTCCTGTGTGTTCTCTTTTGAGGCTACATGCTTAGACATACACGCAACACCAAAGCTTTTCGAGTTACAACATGTTGTTTAGGAAAAACAAGATAATTTCGCACGATGCGGGATTTCCTTAAAACGTGGTTTTCTGAAAAATTTTGACGAAAGAAAATTCTCCTGTGGGTTCTCTTTTGAGGCTACACATTTAGACGTACAGGCCACACCAAATCGTTTTAAGTTACAACGTGTTGTTTAGGAGATACAAGCTAATTTTGTACGATGCGTTATTTCTTCTCGTAAAGTTTTTCCAATACGTAAGTATTTGTCTTTACAACACTGTGTTTCCTAATAACGTGGTATTCTTACATATTCTTTCAAGAAAAAAACTCTCCTTTGCATTCTCTTTTGAGGCTACACGCTTAGACATACACGCAACAACAAAGCTTTTCGAGTTACAACGTGTTGTTTCAGAAAAACAAGATAATTTCGCACGATGCGGGATTTCCATAAAACGTGGTTTTCTGACAAATTTTGACTAAAGAAAATTCTCCTGTGGGTTCTCTTTTGAGTTTACACGTTTAGATGTACACGCCACACCAAATATTTTTGAGTTACAATGTGTTGTTTAGGAGATATAAGCTAATTTTTTTACGGTGCGTTATTTCTTCTCCTAATGTTTAAGTGTTTCCAATATGTTTGTATTTGCCTTTACTCTGCAACACTGTATTTCCTTATAACGTGTTATTCTTACATATTTTTTCGAGAGAAAACTCTCCTGTGCGTTCTCTTTGGAGGCTACACGCTTAGACATACACGCAACACCAAAGCTTTTCGAGTTACAACGTGTTGTTTAGGAAAAACAAGATAATTTCGCATGATGCGGGATTTCCTTAAAACTTGGTTTTCTGACAAATTTTGACGAAAGAAAATTCTCCTGTGGGTTCTCTTTTGAGGGTACATGTTTAGACGTACAAGCCACACCAAATCCTTTCGAGTTATATCGTGTTGTTTAGGAGATACAAGCTTATTTTGTACTATGTATTATTTCTACTCGTAAAGTTTAAGTGTTTCCAATAAGTATGTATTTGTCTTTACTCTGCAACACTGTATTTCCTTATAATGTGGTATTCCTACATAATCTTTTGGGAGAAAACTCTCCTGTGCGTTCTCTTTTGAGGCTACACGCTTAGATCTACCCGCAACACCAAACCTTTTCGAGTTACATGTTGTTTAGGAAAAACAAGATAATTTCGCACGATGCAGGATTTCTTTAAAACGTGGGTTTTGACAAATTTTGATGAGAGAAAACCCTCCTGTTGGTTCTCTTTTGAGGCTACACGTTTAGACGTACACGCCACACCAAATCTTTTCGAGTTACAGCGTGTTGTTTAGGAGATACAAACTAATTTTGTATGATGCCTTATTTCTTCTCGTAAAGTTTAAGTGTTTCCAATAAGTACGTATTTGTCTTTACTCTGCAACACTGTATTTCCTTATGACGTGGTATTCTTACATATTCTTTCGAGAGAAAACTCTCCTGTGCATTCTCTTTTGAGGCTACACGCTTAGACATACACGCAACACCAAAGCTTTTCGAGTTACAATGTGTTGTTTAGGAAAAACAAGATAATTTCGCACGATGCGGGATTTCCTTAAAACGTGGTTTTCTGACAAATTTTGATGAAAGAAAATACTCCTGTGGGTTCTCTTTTGAGGCTACACGTTTAGACGTACACGCCACACCAAATCCTTTCGAGTTAAAACGTGTTGGTTAGGACATACAAGCTAATTTTTTAAGATGCGTTATTTCTTCTCGTAAAGTTTAAATGTGTCCAATACGTACGTAATTGCCTTTACTCTGCAACACTGTATTTCCTTATAACGTGGTAATCTTGCATATTCTTTCGAGAGAAAAACTCTCCTGTGCGTTCTCTTTAGAGGCTACATGCTTAGACATACACGCAACACCAAAGCATTTCGAATTACAACCTGTTGTTTAGGAAAAACAAGATAATTTCACACGATGCGGGATTTCCTTAAAACGTGGTTTTCTGAAAAATTTTGACGAAAGAAAATTCTCCTGTGGGTTCTCTTTTGAGGCTACATGTTTAGTTGTAAACGCCACACCAAATCTTTTCGAGTTACAACGTTTTGTTTAGGAGATACAAGCTAATTTTGTACGATGCGTTATTACCTCTCGTAAAGTATTTCCAATACGTACTTATTTGTCTTTACTCTGCAGCAATGTATTTCCATATAACGTGGTATTCTTACATATTCTTTCGAGAGAAAACTCTCCTGTGCATTCTCTTTTGAGGCTACACGCTTAGACATACACGCAACACCAAAGCTTTTCGAGTTACAACGTGTTGTTTAGGAAAAACAAGATAATTTCGCACGATACAGGATTTCCTTAAAACGTGGTTTTCTGACAAATATTGATGAAAGAAAATTCTCCTGTGGTTCTCCTTTGAGGCTACACGTTAGACGTACACACCACACCAAATCTTTTCGAGTTATAACGTGTTGGTTAGGAGATACAAACTAATTTTGTATGATGCCTTATTTCTTCTCGTAAAGTTTAAGTGTTTCCAATAAGTATGTATTTGTCTTTACTCTGCAACACTGTATTTACTTATAACGTGGTATTCTTACATATTCTTTCGAGAGAAAACTCTCCTGTGCGTTCTCTTTTGAGGCTACACGATTAAACATACACGCAACACCAAAGCTTTTCGAATTACAATTTGTTGTTTAGGAAAAACAAGATAATTTCGCACGATGCGGGATTTCCTTAAAACGTGGTTTTCTGACAAATTTTGACGAAAGAAAATTCTCCTGTGGGTTCTCTTTTGAGGGTACACGTTTAGACGTATAAGCCACACCAAATCCTTTCGAGTTATATCGTGTTGTTTAGGAGATACAAGCTTATTTTGTACTATGTGTTATTTCTACTCATAAAGTTTAAGTGTTTCCAATAAGTATGTATTTGTCTTTACTCTGCAACACTGTATTTCCTTATAATGTGGTATTACTATATAATCTTTTGGGAGAAAACTCTCCTGTGCGTTCTCTTTTGAGGCTACACGCTTAGATATACCCGCAACACCAAACCTTTTCGTGTTACAACATGTTGTTTAGGAAAAACAAGATAATTTCTCACAATGCGGGATTTCTTTAAAACGTGGGTTTTGACAAATTTTAACGAAAGAAAACTCTCCTGTGGGTTCTCTTTTGAGGCTACACGTTTAGACGTACACGCCACACCAAATCTTTTCGAGTTACAGCGTGTTGTTTAGGAGATACAAACTAATTTTGTACGATGCCTTATTTCTTCTCGTAAATTTTAAGTGTTTCCAATAAGTACGTATTTGTCTTTACTCTGCAACACTGTATTTCCATATAACGTGGTATTCTTACATATTCTTTCGAGAGAAAACTCTCCTGTGCATTCTCTTTTGAGGCTACACGCGTAGACATACATGCAACACCAAAACTTTTCGAGTTACAATGTGTTGTTTAGGAAAAACAAAATAATTTCGCATGATGCGGGATTTCCTTAAAACGTGGTTTTCTGACAAATTTTGACGAAAGAAAATACTCCTGTGGGTTCTCTTTTGAGGCTACACGTTTAGACGTACACGCCACACCAAATCCTTTCGAGTTAAAACGTGTTGGTTAGGACATACAAGCTAATTTTTTAAGATGCGTTATTTCTTCTCGTAAAGTTTAAATGTGTCCGATATGTACGTAATTGCCTTTACTCTGCAACACTGTATTTCCTTATAACGTGGTAATCTTGCATATTCTTTCGAGAGAAAAACTCTCCTGTGCGTTCTCTTTAGAGGCTACATGCTTAGACATACACTCAACACCAAAGCATTTCGAATTACAACCTGTTGTTTAGGAAAAACAAGATAATTTCACACGATGCGGGATTTCCTTAAAACGTGGTTTTCTGAAAAATTTTGACGAAAGAAAATACTCCTGTGGGTTCTCTTTTGAGGCTACATGTTTAGTTGTAAACGCCACACCAAATCTTTTCGAGTTACAACGTTTTGTTTAGGAGATACAAGCTAATTTTGTACGATGCGTTATTACCTCTCGTAAAGTGTTTCCAATACGTACTTAATTGTCTTTACTATGCAACAATGTATTTCCATATAACGTGGTATTCTTACATATTCTTTCGAGAGAAAACTCTCCTGTGCATTCTCTTTTGAGGCTACACGCTTAGACATACACGCAACACCAAAGCTTTTTGAGTTACAACGTGTTGTTTAGGAAAAACAACATAATTTCGCACGATGCAGGATTTCCTTAAAACGTGGTTTTCTGACAAATATTGACGAAAGAAAATTGTCCTGTGGTTCTCCTTTGAGGCTACACGTTAGACGTACACACCACACCAAATCTTTTCGAGTTATAACGTGTTGTTTAGGAGATACAAACTAATTTTGTATGATGCGTTATTTCTTCTCGTAAAGTTTAAGTGTTTCCAATAAGTATGTATTTGTCTTTACTCTGCAACACTGTATTTACTTATAAAGTGGTATTCTTACATATTCTTTCGAGAGAAAACTCTCCTGTGCGTTCTCTTTTGAGGCTACACGATTAAACATACACGCAACACCAAAGCTTTTCGAATTACAATTTGTTGTTTAGGAAAAACAAGATAATTTCGCACGATGCGGGATTTCCTTAAAACGTGGTTTTCTGACAAATTTTGATGAATGAAAATACTCCTGTGGGTTCTCTTTTGAGGCTACACGTTTAGATGTACACACCACACCAAATCTTTTCGAGTTACAACGTGTTCTTTAGGAGATACAAGCTAATTTTGTACGATGCGTTATTTCTTCTCATAAAGTTTAAATTATTCCAATACATACGTATTTGCCTTTACTCTGCAACACTGTATTTCCTTATAACGTGGTATTTTTGCATATTCTTTCGAGAGAAAACTCTCCTCTGCGTTCTCTTTCGAGGCTACATGCTTAGACATACACGCAACACCAAAGCTTTTCGAATTACAACGTGTTGTTTAGGAAGAACAAGATAATTTCTCACGATGCGGGATTTCCTTAAAACGTGGTTTTCTGACAAATTTTGACGAAAAAAAATTGTCCTGTGGTTCTCTTTTGAGGCTACACGTTTAGACGTACACGCCACACCAAATCTTTTCGAGTTACAACGTGTTGTTTAGGAGATACAAGCTAATTTTGTATGATGCTTTATTTCATCTCGCTAATTTTAAGGGTTTCCAATACGTAAGTATTTGTCTTTATTCTGCAACATTGTACTTCCTTATAACGTGGTATTCTTACATATTCTTTTGAGAGAAAACTCTTCTGTGTGTTCTCTTTTGAGGCTACATGCTTAGACATACACGCAACACCAAAGCTTTTCGAGTTACAACGTGTTGTTTAGGAGATACAAGCTAATTTTGTATGATGCGTTACTTCTTCTCCTAAAGTGTGTCCAATACATATGTATTTTTGTTGACTCTACAACACTGTATTTCCTTATAACGTGGTATTCTTACCTATTCTTTTGAAAGAAAACTCTCCTGTGCCTTCTCTATTGAGGCTCCACGCTTAGACATACACGCAACACTAAAGCTTTTCGAGTTACAACATGTTGTTTAGGAAAAAGAAGATGATTTCGCACGATGCGGGATTTCCTTAATACGTGGTTTTCTGAAAAATTTTAACGAAAGAAAATTCTCCTGTGGGTTCTCTTTTGAGGCTACACGTTTAGACGTACACGCCACATCAAATCTTTTCGAGTTACAATGTGTTGTTTAGGAGATACAAGCTAATTTTGTTCGATGCGTTAATTCTTCTCATTAAGTGATTCCAATACGTATGTATTTGTCTTTACTCTGCAATACTGTATTTCATTATAATGTGGTATTCTTAGGTATTCTTACTAGAGAAAACTATCCTGGGCATTCCCTTTTGAGGCTACACACTTAGACATACAGGCAACACCAAAGCGTTTCGAGTTACAACGTGTTGTTTACGAAAAAGAAGATAATATTGCACCTTGCGGGATTTCCTTAAATCGTGGTTTTCTGACAAATTTTGACGAAAGAAAATTCTCCTGTGGGTTCTCTTTTGAGGCTACACGTTTAGACGTACACACCACACCAAATCCTTTCGAGATACCACGTGTTGTTTAGGAGATACAAGATAATTTTGTAAGATGCATTATTTTTTCTCGTAAAGTGTTTCCAATACATACGTATTTGTCTTTACACTGCAAAACTGTATTTTCTTATAACGTTGTATTCTTACATGTTCTTTCGAGAGAAAACTCTCCTGTGCGTTCTCTTTAGAGGCTACACGCTTAGACATACACGCAACACCAAAGCTTTTCGAGTTACAACGTGTTGTTTAGGAAAAACAAGATAATATTGCACGATGCGGGATTTCCTTAAAACGTGGTTTTCTGACAAATTTTGACGAAAGAAAGTTCTCCTGTGGGTTCTCTTTTGAGGCTACACGTGTAGACGTACGAGCCTCACCAAATCTTTTCGAGTTCCAACGTGTTGTTTAGGAGATACAAGCTAATTTTGTACGACACGTTATTTCTTCTCTTAAAGTGTTTCCAATACGTACGTATTTGTCTTTACTCTGCAACACTGTATTTCCTTATAACGTAGTATTCTTACATATTCTTTCGAGAGAAAACTCTCCTGGGTGTTCTCTTTTGAGGCTACATGCTTACACATACACGCAACACCAAAGCTTTTCGAATTACAACGTGTTGTTTAGGAAGAACAAGATAATTTCTCACGATGCGGGATTTCCTTAAAACGTGGTTTTCTGACAAATTTTGACGAAAAAAAATTGTCCTGTGGTTCTCTTTTGAGGCTACACGTTTAGACGTACACGCCACACCAAATCTTTTCGAGTTACAACGTGTTGTTTAGGAGATACAAGCTAATTTTGTATGATGCTTTATTTCATCTCGCTAATTTTAAGGGTTTCCAATACGTAAGTATTTGTCTTTATTCTGCAACATTGTACTTCCTTATAACGTGGTATTCTTACATATTCTTATGAGAGAAAACTCTTCTGTGTGTTCTCTTTTGAGGCTACATGCTTAGACATACACGCAACACCAAAGCTTTTCGAGTTACAACGCGTTGTTTAGGAAAAACAAGATAATTTCGCACGATGCGGGATTTCCTTAATACGTGGTTTTCTCACAAATTTTTACCAAAGAAAATTCTCCTGTGGGTTTTCTTTTGAGGCTACACATTTAGACGTACACGCCACACCAAATGTTTTCGAGTTACAACGTGTTGTTTAGGAGATACAAACTAATTTTTTACAATGCGTTATTTCTTCTCATAAAGTGTTTCCAATAAGTACGTATTTGTCTTTACTCTGCAACACTGTATTTCCTTATAACGTGGTATTCTTACATATTCTTTCGAGAGAAAACTCTCCTGTGCATTCTCTTTTGAGGCTACACGCTTAGACATACACGCAGCACCAAAGCTTTTCGAATTACAACGTGTTGTTTAGGAAAAACAAGATACTCTCTCACGATAATTTTGCACGATGCAGGATTTCCTTAAAACGTGGTTTTCTGAAATTTTTGACGAAAGAAAATTCTCCTATGGGTTCTCTTTTGAGGCTACACGTTTAGACGTACACACCACAACAAGTCATTTCAAGTTACAATGTGTTGTTTAGGAGATACGAGCTAATTTTGTACGATGCTTTATTTCATCTCTTAAAGTTTAAGGGTTTCCAATACTTACGTATTTGTCTTTACTCTGCAACACTGTATTTCCTTATAACGTGGTATTCTTACATATTCTTTCGAGAGAAAACTCTCCTGTGTGTTCTCTTTTGAGGCTATACACTGAGACATACACGCAACACAACAGCTTTTCGAGTTACAACGTGTTGTTTAGGAAAAACAAGATAATTTCGCACGATGCAGGATTTCCTTAATACGTAGTTTTCTGACAAATTTGACCAAAGAAAATTCTCCTGTGGGTTCTCTTTTGAGGCTACACGTTTAGACGTACACGCCACATCAAATCTTTTCGAGTTACAACGTGTTGTTTAGGAGATACAAGCTAATTTTGTACAATGCGTTATTTCTTCTCGTAAAGTGTTTCCAATACGTACGTATTTGTCTTTACTCTGCAACACTGTATTTCCTTATAACGTGGTATTCTTACAAATTCTATCGAGAAAATACTCTCCTTTGCGTTCTCTTTTGAGGCTACGCGCTTAGACATACACGCAACACCAAAACTTTTCGAGTTACAACTTGTTGTTTAGGAAAAAGAAGATAATTTTGCACGATGAGGGATTTCCTTAAAACGTGGTATTCTCACATATTTTGACGATAGAAAATTCTCCTGTCGGTTCTCTTTTGAGGCTACACGTTTAGACGTACATGCCACACCAAATCCTTTCGAGTTACAACCTGTTGTTTAGGAGATACAAGCTAATTTAGTATGATGCGTTATTTCTTCTTGTAAAGTGTTTCCAATACATACGTTTTTGTCTTTACTCTGCAACACTGTATTTCCTTATAACGTGGTATTCTTACATATTCTTTCGAGAGAAAACTCTCCTGTGCATTCTCCTTTGAGTCTACACGCTTAGCCATACACGCAACACAGAAGATTTTCGAGTTACAACGTGTTGTTTAGGAAAAACTAGATAATTTCGCACGATGCGAGATTTCGTTAAAACGTGGTTTCTGACAAATTTTGATGTAAGAAAATTCTACTGTCGGTTCTCTTTTGAGGCTACATGTTTAGACGTACATGTCACACGAAATCTTTTCGAGTTACAACGTGTTGTTTAGGAGATACAAGCCAATTTTGTACAATGTTTTATTTCTGCTCTTAAAGTGTTTGCAATATGTACGTATTTGTCTTCTCTCTGCAACACTGTATTTCCTTATAACGTGGTATTCTTACATATTCTTTCGAGAGAAAAAACTCTCCTGTGCATTCCCTTTTGAGGCTACACACTTAGACATACACGCAACACCAAAGATTTTCGAGTTACAACTTGTTGTTTAGGAAAACAAGATAATTTTGTAGGATGTGGGATTTCGTTAAAACGTGGTTTTCTGACAAATTTTGAAGAAAGAAAATTCTCCAGTGGTTTCTCTTTTGAGGCTTCACTTTTAGACGTACATGCCAAACCAAATGTTTTCGAGTTTCCACTTGTTGTTTAGGAGAAACAAGCTAATATTGTATGATGCGTAATTTCTTCTCGTAAAGTGTTTCCAATATGTACTTTTTGTCTTTACTTTGCAACACTGTATTTCCTTATAACGTTGTATTCTTACATGTTCTTTCGAGAGAAAACTCTCCTGTTCATTCTCTTTTGAAGCTACACGCTTAGACATACACGCAACACCAAAGCTTTTCGAGTTACAACGTGTTGTTTAGGAAAAACAAGATAATTTCGGAGGATGCGGGATTTCCTTAAAACGTGGTTTTCTGACAAATTTTGACGAAAGAAAATTCCCCTTTGTGTTCTCTTTTGAGGCTACACGTTTAGACGTACACGCCAAACCAAAACTTTTCGAGTTACCACGTGTTGTTTAGGAGATACAAGCTAATTTTGTTCGATGCCTTATTTCTTCTCGTAAAGTGTTCCCAATATATACTTATTTGTTTTTACTCTGCAAAATTGTATTTCCTAATAAAGTGGTATTCTTACATATTCTTTCGAGAGAAAACCCTCCTGTGCCTTCTCTTTTGAGGCTCCATGCTTACACATACACGCAACACGAAAGCTTTTCGAGTTACAACATGTTGTTTAGGAAAAAGAAGATGATATCGCACGATGCGGGATTTCATTAAAACGTAGTTTTCTGAAAAATTTTGACGAAAGAAAATTCTCCTGTGGGTTCTCTTTTGAGGCTACACGTTTAGACGTACACGCCACACCAAATCTTTTCGAGTTACAACCTGTTGTTTAGGAGATACAAGCTAATTTTGTAAGATGCGTTAATTCTTCTCGTAAGGTGTTTCCAATACGTAAGTATTTGTCTTTACTCTTCAACACTGTATTTCCTTATAACGTGGTATTCTTACATATTCTTTCGAGAGAAAACTATCCTGTGCGTTCCCTTTTGAGGCTACACACTTAGACATACAGGCAACACCAAAGCTTTTCGAGTTACAACGTGTTGTTTATGAATAAAAAGATAATTTCGCACGATGTGGGATTCCCTTAAAACGTGGTTTTCTGACAAATTTTGACAAAAGAATTTTCTCCTGTGGGTTCTCTTTTGACGCTAAACGTATAGACGTGCACGCCACACCAAATCCTTTCGAGTTACCACGTGTTGTTTAGGAGATACAAGCTAATTTTGTATGATGTGTTATTTCTTCTCGTAAAGTGTTGCCAAAACGTACGTATTTGTCTTTCTCTGCAACACTGTATTTCCTTATAACGTGGTATTCTTACATATTCTTTCGAGGAAAAACTCTCCTGTGCATTCTCTTTTGAGGCTACACGCTTAGACATACACACAACACCAAGGCTTTTCGAGTTACAACGTGTTGTTTAGGAAAAAACAAGATTATTTCGCACGATGCGAGATTTCCATAAAACGTGGTTTTCTGAAAAATTTTGACGAAAAAAGTTTTCCTGTGGGTTCTCTTTTGAGGCTACACGTGTAGATGTACGAGCCACACCAAATCTTTTCGAGTTACAATGTGTTGTTTAGGAGATACAAGCTAATTTTGTACGACACGTTATTTCTTCTCTTAAAGTGTTTCCAATACGTACGTATTTGTCTTTACTCTGCAACACTGTATTTCCTTATAACATAGTATTCTTACATATTCTTTCGAGAGAAAACTCTCCTGGGTGTTCTCTTTTGAAGCTACATGCTTTACACATACACGTAACAGCAAAGGTTTTCGAGTTTACAATGTGTTGTTTAGGAAAAATAAGATAATTTCGCACGATGCGAGATTTCCTTAAAACGTGGTTTCTGACAAATTTTGATGAAGAAAATTCTCCTGTCGGTTCTCTTTTGAGGCTACACGTTTAGACATACACCTCACACCAAATCTTTTCGAGTTACAACGTGTTGTTTAGGAGATACAAGCTAATTTTGTACGATGCGTTATTTCATCCCGTAAAATATTTCCAATTTGTACTTATTTGCCTTTACTCTGCAAAATTTTTATTTCCTTACAATGTGGTAATCTTACATATTCTTTCGAGAGAAAACTCTTCTGTGCCTTCTCTTTTCAGGCTCCACACTTAGACATACACGCAACACCAAAGCTTTTCGAGTTACAACATGTTGTTTAGGAAAAAGATGATTTCGCACGATGCGGGATTTCCTTAAAACGTGGTTTTCTGAAAAATTTTGACGAAAGAAAATTTTCCTGTGGGTTCTCTTTTGAGGCTACACGTTTAGACGTACACGCTACAGCAAATCTTTTCGAGTAAACAATGTGTTGTTTAGGAGATTCAAGCTAATTTTGTACTATGCGTTAATTCTTCTCGTAAAGTTTTTCCAATATGTAAGTATTTGTCTTTACTCTGCAACACTGTATTTCCTTATAACGTGGTATTCTTACATATTCTTTCGAGAGAAAACTATCCTGTGCGTTCCCTTTTGAGGCTACACACTTAGATATACAGGCAACACCAAAGCTTTTCGAGGTACAACGTGTTGTTTATGAAAAACAAGATAATTTCGCACGATGCGGGATTTCCTTAAAACATGGTTTTCTGACAAATTTTGAAGAAAGAAAAATTCTCCTGTGGGTTCTCTTTTGAGGCTGCACGTGTAGACGTACGAGCCTCACCAAATCTTTTCGAGTTCCAACGTGTTGTTTAGGAGATACAAGCTAATTTTGTACGACACGTTATTTCTTCTCTTAAAGTGTTTCCAATACGTACGTATTTGTCTTTATTCTGCAACACTGTATTTCCTTATAACGTAGTATTCTTACATATTCTTTCGAGAGAAAACTCTCCTGGGTGTTCTCTTTTGAGGGCTACATGCTTAGACATACACGCAACAGCAAAGGTTTTCGAGTTACAATGTGTTGTTTAGGAAAAATAAGATAATTTCGCACGATGCGAGATTTCCTTAAAACGTGGTTTCTGACAAATTTTGATGAAAGAAAATTCTCCTGTGGGTTCTCTTTTGAGGCTACACGTTTAGACGTACACGGTCACACCAAATCTTTTCGGGTTACAACGTGTTGTTTAGGAGATACAAGCTAATTTTGTACGATGCGTTATTTCTTCTTGCAAAGTGTTTCCAATACATATGTATTTGTCTTTACTCTTCAACACTGTATTTCCTTATAACGTTGAATTCTTACGTGTTTCTTTCGAGAGAAAACTCTCCTGTGCCTTCTCTTTTGAGGTTCCACGCTTAGACCTACACGCAACACCCAAAGCTTTTCGAGTTAAAACATGTTGTTTAGGAAAAAGAAGATGATTTGGCATGATGCGGGATTTCCTTAAAACGTGGTTTTCTGAAAAATTTTGACGAAAGAAAATTCTCCCTGTGGGTTCTCATTTGAGGCTACACGTTTAGATATACATGCCACACCAAATCTTTTCGAGTTACAACGTGTTGTTAAAGGAGATACATGCTTATTTTGTAAGACGCGTTAATTCTTCTAGTAAGTGTTTCCTATACGTACGTATTTGTCTTTACTCTGCAACACTGTATTTCCTTATTCGTGGTATTCTTACATATTCTTTCGAGAGAAAACTATCCCTGTGTGTTCCCTTTTGAGGCTACACACTAAGACATACATGCAACACCAAAGCTCTTCGAGTTACAACGTGTTGTTTAGGAAAAACAACATAATTTCGCACGATGCGGGATTTCCTTAAAACGTGATTTTCTGAAAATTTTTGATGAAAGAAAATTCTCCTATGGGATCTCTTCTGAGGCTACACCTTTAGACATACATGCCACACCAATTCTTTTCGAGTTACAACGTGTTGTTTAGGAGATACAAGCTAATTTTGTACAATGCATTATTTCTTCTCATAAAGTGTTTCCAATACTTATGTATTTGTCTTTACTCTGCAACATTCGGTATTTCTTCTCGCATGGTAAAATATTAGCTTGTATCTCCTAAACAACACGTTGTACACTCGAAAAGATTTGTTGTGGCGTTTACATATAAACGTGTAGCCTCAAAAGTGAACCCACAGGAGAATTTTCTTTCGTCAAAATTTTCCAGAAAACCACGTTTTATGGAAATCCCGCATCGTGCGAAATTATCTTGTTTTTCCTAAACAATACCTTGTACCTCGAAATGTTTTGGTGTTGCGTGTATGTCGAAGCGTGTAGCCTCAAAAGAGAACGCACAGGGGAGTTTTCTCTCGAAAGAATATATAAGAATACCACGTTATATGGAAATACAGTGTTGCAGAGTAAAGACAAATATGTACGTATGGAAACACTTTACGAGAGGAAAAAAACTCATGGTAAAAAATTAGCTTGTACCTCCTCAACAACACGTTGAAACTCGAAAAAGATTTTGGTGTCGTGTTTACATCTAAACGTGTAGCCTCAAAAAAGAACCCACAGGAGAATTTTCTTTCGTCAAAATTTGTCAGAAAACCACCTTTTAAGGAAATCCCGCATCGTGCAAAATTATCTTGTTTTTCCTAAACAACACGTTGTAACTCAAAAAGCTTTTGTGTTGCGTGTATGTCTAAGCGTGTAGCCTCAGAAGAGAACGCACAGAAGAGTTTTCCTCTTGAAAGAATATGTAAGAATACCACGTTATAAGGAAATACAGTGTTGCAGAGTGAAGACAAATAGGTACTTATTGGAAACACTTTACGAGAAGAAATAATGTAATCGTACAAAATTAGCTTGTATCTCCTAAACAACACGTTGTAACTCGAAAAGATTTGGTGTGGCGTGTACGTCTAAACATGTAGCCCCAAAAGGGAACCCACAGGAGAATTTTCTTTCGTCAAATTTGTCAGAAAACCACGTTTTAAGGAAATCCCCTCATCGTGCGAAATTATCTTGTTATTCCTAAACAACACGTTCTACTCGAAAAGCTTTGGTGTTGCGTGTATGTCTAAGCATGTAGCCTCAGAAGAGAATGCACAGGAGAGTTTTCTCTCAAAAGAATATGTAAGAATACCACGTTATTTGGAAATACAGTGTTGCAGAGTAAAGATCAATATGTATATATTGGAAACACTTTATGAGAAGAAATAACGCATGGTAAAAAATTAGCTTGTATCTCCTAAACAACACGTTGTAACTCGAAAAGGTTTGGTGTGGTGTTTACATCTAAACGTGTAGCCTCAAAAGAGAACCCACAGGAGAATTTTCTTTCGTCAAAATTTTTTGAGAAAACCACGTTTTAAGGAAATCCTGCATCATGCGAAATTATCTTGTTTTTCCCTAAACAACACGTTGTAACTCGAAAAGCTTTTGGGTTGCGTGTATGTCTAAACGTGTGGCCTCTAAAGAGAATGCACAGGAGAGTTTTCTCTCGAAAGAATATGTAAGAATACCACGTTATAAGGTAATACAGTGTTGCAGAGTAAAGACAAATACATACGTATTGGAAACACCTTAACGAGAAGAAATAACGCATCTACAAAATTAGCTTGTATCTCCTAAACAACACGTTGTAACTGGAAAAGATTTCATGTGGCGTATACGTCTAAACATGTAGCCTCAAAGAGAACCCACAGGAGAATTTTCTTTCGTCAAAATTTGTCAGACAACCACGTTTTAAGGAAATCCCGCATCGTGCGAAATTATTTTGTTTTTCGAAAACATCACGTTGTAACTCGACAAGCTTTGGTGTTGGCGTGTATGTCTACAGCATGTAGCCTCAAAGAGGAACGCACAGGAGAGGTTTCTCTCGAAAGAATATGTAAGAAAACCACGATATATGGAAATACAGTGTTGCAGAGTAAAGACAAATATGTACGTATTGGAAACACTTAACGAGAAGAAATAACGTATCTACAAAATTAGCTTGTATCTCCTAAACAACACGTTGTGACTCAAAAGGATTTCGTGTGGCGTGTACGTCTAAACGTGTAGCCTCAAAAGAGAACCCACAGGAGTATTTTCTTTCGTCAAAATTTTTCAGAAAACCACGTTTTAAGGAAATCCCGCATCGTGAGAAATTATTTTGTTTTTCCAAAACAACACGTTGTAACTCGAAAAGCTTTGGTGTTGCGTGTATGTCTAAGCATGTAGCCTCAAAAGAGAACGCACAGGAGAGGTTTCTCTCGAAAGAATATGTAAGAAAACCACGATATATGGAAATACAGTGTTGCAGAGTAAAGACAAATATGTACGTATTGGAAACACTTTACGAGAAGAAATAACGCATGGTATAAAATTAGCTTGTATCTCCTAAACAACACGTTGTGACTCAAAGGATTTTGATGTGGTGTTTTACATCTAAACGTGTAGCCTCAAAAGAGAACCCACAGGAGTATTTTCTTTCATCAAAATTTTTTCAGAAAACCACGTTTTAAGGAAATCCCGCATCGTGTTTTTGCTAAACAACACGTTGTAACTCGAAAAGCTTTGGTGTTGCGTGTATGTCTAAGCGTGTAGCCTCAAAAGAGAATGCACAGTAGAGTATTCTCTCGAAAGAATATGTAAGAATACCACGTTATAAGGAAATACAGTGTTGCAGAGTAAAGATAGATACATACGTATTGGAAACACTTTACGAGAAGGAATAATACATCGTACAAAATTAGCTTGTATTTCCTAAACAACACGCTGTAACTCGAAAAGATTTGGTGTGGCGTGTACGTTGAAATGTGTAGCCTCAAAAGAGAACCCACAGGAGAATTTTCTTTCGTCAAAATTTGTCAGAAAACCACGTTTTAAGGAAATCCCGCATCGTGCAAAATTATCTTGTGTTTCCCTAACAACACGTTTTAACTCGAAAAGCTTTGGTGTTGCGTGTATGTCTAAACGTGTCAGCTCAAAGAGAAAGCACAGGAGAGTTTTCTCTCGAAAGAATATATAAGAATACCACGTTATAAGGAAATACAGTGTTGCAGAGTAAAGACAAATAGTATTGGAAACACTTTACGAGAAGAACTAACGCATCTTACAAAATTAGCTTGTATCTCCTAAACAACGCGTTGTAACTCGAAAAGATCTGGTGTGGCGTGTAGCCTCAAAAGAGAACCCACAGGAGAATTTTCTTTCGTCAAAATTTGTCAGAAAACCACGTATTAAGGAAATCCCCCATCGTGCGAAATTATCTTGTTTTTCCTAAACAACACGTTGTGACTCAAATAGCTTTGGTTCTGCGTGTATGTCTAAGCGTGTAGCCTCAAAAGAGAACGCACAGGAGAGTTTTCTCTAGAAAGAATATGAAAGAATACCACGTTATAAGGAAATACAGTGTTGCAGAGTAAAGACAGATGCATACATATTGGAAACACTTTACGAGAAGAAATAATGCATCGTACAAAATTAGCTTGTATTTACTAAAAAGCACGTTGTAACTCGAAAAGATTTGGTGTGGCATGTACCTCTAAACGTGTAGCATCTAAAGAGAATACACTGGAGAATTTTCTTTGGTCAAAATTTGTCAGAAAACCACATTTTAAGGTAATCCCGCATCGTGCGAAATTATCTTGTTTTTCCTAAACAACAAGTTGTAACTCGAAAAGCTTTGGTGTAGCGTGTAAGTCTAAGCGTGTAGCCTCAAAAGAGAATGCACAGGAGAGTTTTCTCTCGAAAGAATATGTAAGAATACCAAGTTATAAGGAAATACTGTGTTGCAGAATAAAGACAATTACATATGTATTGGAAACACTTTACCAGACGAAATATTGCATCGTACAAAATTAGCTTGTTTCTCCTAAACAACACGTCGTAACTCGAAAAGATTTGGTGTGGCGTGTACGTCTAAAAGTGTAGCCTTATAAGAGAACCCACAGTAGAATTTTCTTTGGTCAAAATTTGTCAGAAAACCACGTTTTAAGGAAATCCCACATCGTGCGAAATTATCTTGTTTTTCCTAAACAACACGTTGTAACTCGAAAAGCTTTGGTGTAAACAACACGTTGTAACTCGAAAAGATTTGGTGTGGTGTTTACATCTAAACGTGTAGCATCAAAAGAGAACCCACAGGAGAATTTTCTTTGGTCAAAATTTTTTCAGAAAACCACGTTTTAAGGAAGTCCTGCATTGTGCGAAATTATCTTGTTTTTCCTAAACAACACGTTGTAACTCGAAAAGCTTTGGTGCTGCGTGTATGTCTAAGCGTGTAGCCCAAAAGAGAACGCACAGGAGAGTTTTTCCTCGAAAGAATATGTAAGAATATCACGTTATAAGGAAATACAGTGTTGCAGAGTAAAGACAATTAAGTACATATTGGACACACTTTACAAGAAGAAATAACGCATCGAACAAAATTTGCTTGTATCTCCTAAACAACAAGTTGTAACTCGAAAAGATTTGGTGTGGCGTGTACGTCTAAACCTGTAGCCTCAAAAGACAACGCACAGGAGAACTTTCTTTCGTCAAAATTTGTCAGAAAACCACGTTTTAAGGATATCCCGCATCGTGCAAAATTATCCTGTTTTTCCTAAACAACACGTTGTAACTCGAAAAGCTTTGGTGTTGCGTGTATGTCTAAGCGTGTAGCCTCTAAAGAGAACGCACCGGAGAGTTTTCTCTCGAAAGAACATGTAAGAATACAATGTTATTAGGAAATACAGTGTTGCAGAGTAAAGACAAATACGTAAATATTGGAAACACTTTACGAGAATAAATAATGCATCGTACAAAATTAGCTTGTATCTCCTAAACAACACGTGGTAATTCAAAAGGATATGGTGTGGCGTGCACGTCTAAACGTGTAGCCTCAAAAGAGAACCCACAGGAGAATTTTCTTTCGTCAAAATTTGTCAGAACACCAAGTTTTAAGGAAATCACGCATCGTGCGAAATTATCTTCTTTTTCATAAACAACACGTTGTAACTTGACAAGCTTTGGTGTTGCCTGTATGTCTAAGTGTGTAGCCTCAAAAGGGAACACACAGGATAGTTTTCTCTCGAAAGAATGTGTAAGAATACCACGTTATAAGGAAATACAGTGTTGCAGAGTAAAGACAAATACGTACGTATTGGAAACACTTTACGAGAAGAAATAAAGCATCATACAAAATTAGCTTGTATGTCCTAAACAACACGTGGTAACACGAAAGGATTAGGTGTGACGTGCACGTCGAAACGTGAAGCCTCAAAAGAGAACCAAAAGAATAATTTTCTTTCGTCAAAATTTGTCAGAAAACCATGTTTTAAGGAAATCCGGCATCGTGCGAAAGTATCTTGTTTTTTATAAACAACACGTTGTAACTCAAAAAGCTTTGGTGTTGCCTGTATGTCTAAGTGTTTAGCCTCAAAAGGGAATGCACAGGATAGTTTTCTCTCGAAAGAATATGTAAGAATACCACATTATAAGGAAATACAGTGTTGCAGAGTAAAGACAAATACGTACGTATTGGAAACACTTTACGAGAATTAACGCATTATAAAAAATTAGCTTGTATCTCCTAAACAACACAATGTAACTCGAAAAGATTTGGTGTGACGTGTACGTCTAAATATGTAGCCTCAAAAGTGAACCCACAGGAGAATTTCTTTCGTCAAAATTTTTCAGAAAACCAGGTTTTTAGGAAATCCCACATCATGCGAAATCATCTTCTTTTTCCTAAACAACACGTTGTAACTCGAAAAGCTTTGGTGTTGCGTGTTTGTCTAATCGTGTAGCCTCAAAAGAGAATGCACAGGAGAGTTTTCCCTCGAAAAAATATGTAAGAATACCATGTTATAAGGAAATACAGTGTTGCAGAGTAAAGACAAATATGTACGTATTGGAAACACTTTACGAGAAGAAATAACGCATCATACAATATTTGCTTGTGTCTCCTAAACAACACGTTGTAACTGAAAAATATTTGGTGTGGCTCGTACGTCTACACGTGTAGCCTCAAAAGAGAACCTACAGGAGAACTTTCTTTCGTCAAAATTTGTCAGAAAACCACGTTTTAAGGAAATCCCGCTTCGTGCAAAATTATCTTTTTTTTCCTAAACAACACGTTGTACCTCGAAAAGCTTTGGTGTTGCGTGTATGTCTGAGCATGTAGCCTCTAAAGAGAATGCACAGGAGAGTTTTCTCTCGAAAGAACATGTAAGAATACAACGTTATAAGGAAATACAGTGTTGCAGAGTAAAGACAAATACATATGTATTGGAACCACTTTACGAAAAGAAATAACGCATCATACAAAATTAGCTTGTATCTCTTAAACAACATGTTGTAACTCGGAAGGATTTGGTGTGGCGTGCACGTCTAAACGTGTAGCCTCAAAACAGAAGCCACAGGAGAATTTTCTTTCGTCAAAATTTGTCAGAAAACCACGTTTTAAGGAAATCCCGCATCGTACAAAATTATATTGTTTTCCATAAACAACACGTTGTAACTCGAAAAGCTTTGGTGTTGCCTGTATGTCTAAGTGTGTAGCCTCAAAAGGGAACGCACAGGATAGTTTTCTCTCGAAGGAATATGTAAGAATACCACGTTATAAGGAAATATAATGCTGCAGTGTAAAGACAAATATGTACTTATTGGAAACACTTTATGAGAAGAATTAACGCATCGTAAAAAATTAGCTTATATCTCCTAAACAACACGTTGTAATTCGAAAAGATTTGGTGTGGCTCGTACCTCTACACGTGTAGCCTCAAAAGAGAACCCACAGGAGAACTTTCTTTCGTCAAAATTTTTCAGAAAACCACGTTTTATGGAAATCTCGCATCGTGCTAAATTATCTTGTTTTTCCTAAACAACACATTGTAACTCGAAAAGCTTTGGCGTTGCATGTTTGTCTAAGCGTGTCCCCTCAAAAGAGAACGCACAGGAGAGTTTTCCCTCGAAATAATATGTAAGAATACCATGTTATAAGGAAATACAGTGTAGCAGATTAAAGACAAATAAGTACGTATTGGAAACACTTTACGAGAAGAAATAATGCTTCGTACAAAATTAGCTTGTATCTCCTAAACAACACGTGGTAACTTGAAAGGATTTGGTGTGGCGTGTACGTCTAAACGTGTAGCCTCAAAAGAGAACCCACAGGAGAATTTTCTTTATTCAAAATTTTTCAGAAAACCACATTTTAAGGAAATCCCGCATCGTGCGAAATCATCTTCTTTTTCCTAAACAACATGTTGTAACTCGAAATGCTATGGTGTTGCGTGTATGTGTAAGCGTGGAGCCTCAAAAGAGAAGGCACTGGAGAGTTTTCACTCCAAAGAATATGTAAGAATACCACGTTATAAGGAAATACAATTTTGCAGAGTAAAGACAAATAAGTACATATTGGAAACACTTTACGAGAAGAAATAACACATCTTACAAAATTATCTTGTATCTCCTAAACAACACGTTGTAACTCGAAAGGATTTGGTGTGACGTGTACGTCTAAAAGTGTAGCCTCAAACGAGAACACACAGGAGAATTTTCTTTCATCAAAATTTGTCAGAAACCACGTTTTAAGGAAATCTCGCATCGTGCGAAATTATCTTGTTTTTCCTAAACAACACTTTGTAACTCGAAAAGCTTTGGTGTTGCGTGTATGTCTAAGCGTGTAGCCTCAAAAGAGAACACACAGGAGAGTTTTCTCTCGAAAGAATATGTAAGAATACCACGTTATAAGGAAATAAAGTGTTGCAGAGTAAAGACAACTACGTACGTATTGTAAACACTTTAAGAGAAGAAATAACACATCGTACAAAATTAGCTTGTATCTCCTAAACAACACGTTGTAACTCGAAAAGATTTGGTGTGGCTCGTACCTCTACACGTGTAGCCTCAAAAGAGAACCCACAGGATAACTTTCTTTCGTCAAAATTTTTCAGACAACCACGTTTTATGGAAATCTCGCATCGTGCAAAATTATCTTGTATTTCCTAAACGACACATTGTAACTCGAAAAGCTTTGGCGTTGCGTGTATGTCTAAGCGTGTAGCCTCTAAAGAGAACGCACAGGAGAGTTTTCTCTCGAAAGAATATGTAAGAATACAACGTTATAAGGAAATACACTGTTGTAGAGTTAAGACAAATAAGTACTTATTGGAAAACTTTACGAGCAGAAGTAACACATCTTACAAAATTAGCTTGTATCTCCGAAACAACACGTGGTAACTCGAAAAGATTTGGTGTGCCGTGTACGTCTAAACGTGTAGCCTCAAAAGAGAACCCACAGGAGAATTTTCTTTCGTCAAAATTTTTCAGAAAACCACGTTTTAAGGAAATCCTGCATCGTGCGAAATCATCTTCTTTTTCCTAAACAACATGTTGTAACTCGAAAAGCTTTGGTGTTGCGTGTATGTGTAAGCATGAAGCCTCAAAAGAGAAGGCACAGGAGAGTTTTCTCTCAAAAGATTATATAAGAATACCACGTTATAAGGAAATACAATTTTGCAGAGTAAAGACAAATAAGTACATATTGGAATGACTTTACAAGAAGAAATAACGCATCGTAAAAAAGTAGCTTGTATCTCCTAAACAACACGTTGTAACTCGAAAAGATTTGGTGTGACGTGTATGTCTAAGCGTGTAGCCTCAAAAGGGAACCCACAAGAGACTTTTCTTTCATCAAAATTTGTCAGAAACCACGTTTTAAGGAAATCTCGCATCGTGCGAAATTATCTTGTTTTTCCTAAATAACACGTTATAACTCAAAAAGCTTTGATGTTGCCTGTATGTCTAAGTGTGTAACCTCAAAAGAGAATGCAGAGGATAGTTTTCTCTTGAAAGAATATGTAAGAATACCACGTTATAAGGAAATACAATGTTGCAGAGTAAAGACAAATACGTACGTATTGGAAACACTTTACGAGAAGAATTAACGCATCTTAAAAAATTAGCTTGTATCTCCTAAACAACACGTTGTAACTCGAAAAGATTTGGTGTGGCATGTACGTCTAAACGTGTAGCCTCAAAAGAGAACCTACAGGAGAATTTTCTTTCTTCAAAATTTTTCAAAAAAACCACGTTTTAAGGAAATCCCGCATCGTGTGAAATCATCTTCTTTTTCCTAAACAACATGTTGTAACTTGAAAAGCATTGGTGTTTCGTGTATGTGTAAGCGTGGAGCCTCAAAAGAAAAGGCACAGGAGAATTTTCTCTCGAAAGAATATGTAAGAATACCACGTTATACGGAAATACAATTTTGCAGAGTATAGACAAATAAGTACATATTGGAAACACTTACAAGAAGAAATAACGCATCGTACAAAATTAGCTTGTATCTCCTAAACAAAACGTTGTAACTCGAAAAGATTTGGTGTGGCGTGTACGTCTAAAAGTGTAGCCTCAAAAGAGAACCCACAGGAGAATTTTATTTCATCAAAATTTGTCAGAAACCAGGTTTTAAGGAAATCTTGCATCGTGCGAAATTATCTTGTTTTTCCTAAACAACACGTTGTAACTCGAAAAGCTTTGGTGTTGCGTGTATGTCTAAGCGTGTAGCCTCAAAAGAGAACGCACAGGATAAAATTCTCCTGTGTGTTCTCTTTTGAGGGTACACGTTTAGACGTACACGCGACAACAAATCCTTTCGAGTTATAACGTGTTGTTTAGGAGATACAAGCTAATTTTGTACTATGTGTTATTTCATCTCTTAAAGTTTAAGTGTTTCCAATAAGTATGTATTTGTCTTTACTCTGCAACACTGTATTTCCTTAAAACGTGGTATTCCTACATATTCTTTCGGGAGAAAACTCTCCTGTGCATTCTCTTTTGAGGCTACACGATTAGAAATACACGCAACACCAAATCCTTTCGAGTTACAAAGTGTTGTTTAGGAAAAACAAGATATTTTCGCACGGTGCGGGATTTCCGTAAAAAGTGGTTTTTGACAAATTTTGACCAAAGAAAAGTCTCCTGTGGGTTCTCTTTTGAGGCTACACGTTTAGACGTACACACCACACCAAATCTTTTCCAGTTACAACGTGTTCTTTAGGAGATACAAGCTAATTTTGCATGATGCTTTATTTCTTCTCGTAAAGTGTTTCCAATAAGTACGTATTTGTCTATATTCTGCTTCACTGTATTTCCTTATAACGCGGTATTCTTACATATTCTTTCGAGAGAAAACTCTCCTGTGCGTTCCCCTTTGAGGCTACGCACTTAGACATACACGCAACACCAAAGCTTTTCAAGTTACAACGTGTTGTTTAGGAAAAACAAGATAATTACGCACGATGCGGGATTTCCTTAATAAGTGGTTTTCTGACAAATTTTGACCAAGGAAAATTCCTCTATGGGTTCTCTTTTGAGGCTACACGTTTAGACGTACAGGCCACACCAAATCTTTTTAAGTTACACCGTGTTGTTTAGGAGATACAAGCTAATTTTGTACGATGCGTTATTTCTTCTCCTAAAGAGTTTCCAATAAGTAAGTATATGTCTTTATTCTGCAACACTGTATTTCCTTATAATGTGGTATTCTTACATATTCTTTCAAGAAAAAACTCTCCTGTGCGTTCACATTTGAGGCTACACGCTTAGACATATACGCAACACCAAAGCTTTTCGAGTTACACCGTGTTGTTTAGGAAGAACAAGATAATTTTGCAAGATGCGGGATTTCCAAAAAACTTGGTTTTCTGACAAATTTTGATGAAAGAAAATTCTCCTGTGGGTTCTCTTTTGAGGCTACACATTTAGATGTACACGCCACACCAAATCTTTTTGAGTTTCAACGTGTTATTTAGGAGATACAAGCTAATTTTTTAAGATGCGTTATTTCTTCTCGTAAAGTGTGTCCAATACGTACTTATTTGTCTTTACTCTGCAACACTGTATTTCCTTATAACGTGGTATTCTTACATATTCTTTCGAGAGAAAACTCTCTTGTGTGTTCTCTTTTGAGGCTACACGCTTAGACATACACGCAGCACCAAAGCTTTTCGAGTTACAACGTGTTGTTTAGGAAAAACAAGATAATTTCCACGATGCGGGATTTCCATAAAACGTGGTTTTCTGACAAATTTTAACGAAAGAAAATTCTCCTGTGAGTTCTCTTTTGAGGCTGTACGTTTAGACGTACACGCCACACCAAATCTTTTCGAGTTACATCGTGTTGTTTAGGAGATACAAGCTAATTTTGTACAATGCGTTATTTCTTCTCGTAAAGTGTTTCCAATACATACGTAATTGTCTTTACTCTGCAACACTGTATTTCCTTATAACGTGGTATTCTTATATATTCTTTCGAGAGAAAACTCTCCTGTGCGTTCTCTTTTGAGGCCACACGTTTAGACATACACGCAACACCAAAGCTTTTCGAGTTACAATGTGTTGTGTAGGAAAAACAAGATAATGTCGCACAATGCGGGATTTACTTAAAACAGGTTGTAATTCGAAAAGCTTTGGTGTTGCGTGTATGTCTAAGCATGTAGCCTCTAAAGAGAACGCACAGGAGAGTTTTTCTCTCGAAAGAATATGCAAGATTACCACGTTATAAGGAAATACAGTGTTGCAGAGTAAAGGCAAATACATACGTATTGGAAACATTTAACCTTTACGAGAAGAAATAACGCATCTTAAAAAATTAGCTTGTATCTCCTAACCAACACGTTGTAACTCGAAAGGATTTGGTGTGGCGTGTAAGTCTAAATGTGTAGCCTCAAAAGAGAACCCACAGGAGAATTTTCTTTCTTCAAAATTTGTCAGAAAACCACGTTTTATGGAAATCCCGCATCGTGCGAAATTATCTTGTTTTTTCGAAACAACACGTTGTAACTCAAAAAGCTTTGTTGTTGCGTGTATGTCTAAGCGTGTAGCCTCAAAAGAGAATGCAAAGGAGAGTTTTTTCTCGAAAGAATATGTAAGAATACCACGTTATTATGAAACACAGTGTTGTAGAGTAAAGACAAATACGTATTGGAAAAACTTTAGGAGAAGAAATAACGCATCATAAAAAATTAGCTTGTATCTCCTAAACAACACGTTGTAACTTAAAAAGATTTGGTGTGTAGCCTGTACATCTAAACGTGTAGCCTCAAAAGAGAACCCACAGGAGAATTTTCTTTCGTCAAAATTTTCCAGAAAACCACGTTTTAAGGAAATCCCACATCGTGCGCAATTATCTTGTTTTTCCTAAACAACACGTTGTAACTCGAAAAGCTTTGGTGTTTGGTGTATGTCTAAGCGTGTAGCCCCAAAAGAGAACGCACAGGAGAGTTTTCTCTCGAAAGAATATGTAAGAATACCACCTTATAAGGAAATACAGTGTGGCAGAGTAAAGACAAATACGTACGTATTGGAAGCACTTTATGAGAGAAATAACGCATCTTGCAAAATTAGCTTGTATGTCCTAAACAACACGTTGTAACTCAAAAAGATTTAGTGTGGCGTGTTCGTCTAAAAGTGTAGCCTCAAAAGAGAACCCACAGGAGAGTTTTCTTTCGTCAAAATTTGTCAGAAAACCACGTTTTAAGGAAATCCCGCATCGTGCGAAATTATCTTGTTTTTCCTAAACAACACGTTGTAACTAGAAAAGCTTTGGTGTTGCGTGTATGTCTAAGCATGCAGCCTCAAAAGAGAATGCACAGGAGAGTTTTCTCTCGAAAGAATATGTAAGAATGCCACGTTATAAGGAAATATATTGCTGCAGAGTAAAGACATACACGTACTTAATGGAAACACATTATGAGAAGAAATAACGCATGGTACAAAATTAGCTTGTATCTCCGAAACAACACGTGGTAACTCAAAAAGATTTGGTGTGGCATGTACGTCTGAGAGTGTAGCCTCAGAAGAGAACCCACAGGAGAATTTTCTAACCTCAAAATTTGTCAGAAAACCACGTTTTAAGGAAATCCCGCATCGTGCGTAATTATCTTGTTTTTCCTAATCAACACGTTGTAACTCGAAAAGCTTTGGTGTTGCGTGTATGTCTAAGCGTGTAGCCTCCAAAGAGAACGCACAGGATAGTTTTCTCTCAAAAGAATATGTAAGAAAACCATGTTATAAGGAAATAAAGTGTTGCAGAGTAAAGACAAATACGTACTTATGGGAAACACTTTACGAGAAGAAATAACGCATCATGTAAAATTAGCTTGTATCTCCTAAACAACACGCTGTAACTCGAAAAGATTTGGTGTGGCGTGTAGGTCTAAACGTGTAGCCTCAAAAGAGAACCCACAGGAGAGTTTTCTTTTGTCAAAATTTGTCAAAAACCACGTTTTAAGGAAATCCCGCATCGTGCGAAATTATCTTGTTTTTCCTAAACAACATGTTGTAACTCGAAAAGCATTGGTGTTGCGTGTATGTCTAAGCGTGTAGCCTCAAAAGAGAACGCACAGGAGAGTTTTCTCCCGAAAGAATATGTAGGAATACTACATTATAAGGAAATACAGTGTTGCAGAGTAAAGACAAATACATACTTATTGGAAACACTTAAACTTAACGAGTAGAAATAACACATAGTACAAAATTAGCTTGCATCTCCTAAACAACACGTTATAACTCGAAAGGATTTGGTGTGGCTTGTACGTCTAAATGTGTACCCTCAAAAGAGAACCCACGGGAGAATTTTCTTTCGTTCAAAATTTGTCAGAAAACCAAGTTTTAAGGAAATCGCGCATCATGCGAAATTATCTTGTTTTTCCTAAACAACACGTTGTAACTCGAAAAGCTTTGGTGTTGCGTGTATGTCTATGCGTGTAGCCACTTAAGAGAACGCACAGGAGATTTTTCTCTCCAAAGAACATGTAAGAATACCACGTTATAAGGAAATACAGTGTTTCAGAGTAAAGGCAAATACTTACTTATTGGAAACACTTTACGAGAAGAAATAACGCATCGTAAAAAATTAGCTTGTATCTCCTAAACAACACGTGGTAACTCGAAAGGATTTGGTGTGGCATGCACTTCTAAACGTGAAGCCTCAAAAGAGAACCCACAGGAGAATTTTCTTTCGTCAAAATTTGTCAGAAAACCACGTTTTAAGGAAATCCCGCATCGTGTGAAATTATCTTCTTTTTCATAAACAACACGTTGTAACTCGAAAAGCTTTGGTGTTGTGTGTATGTCTAAGACTGTAGCCCAAAAGAGAACGCACAGGAGACGTTTCCCTCAAAAGAATATATAAGAATACCATGTTATAAGGAAATACAGTGTTGCAGAGTAAAGACAAATAAGTACGTATTGGGAAACTTTACGAGCAGAAGTAACACATCTTACAAAATTAGCTTGTATCTCCAAAACAACATGTTGTAACTCGAAAAGATTTGGTGTTCCGTGTACGTCTAAATGTGTAGCCTCAAAAGAGAACCCACAGGAGAATTTTCTTTCTTCAAAATTTTTCAGAAAACTACGTTTTAAGGAAATCCCGCATCGTGCGAAATCATCTTCTTTTTCCTAAGCAACATGTTGTAACTCGAAAAGCTTTGGTGTTGCGTGTATGTGTAAGCGTGGAGCGTCAATAGAGAAGGCACAGGAGAGTTCTCTCTTGAAAGAATATGTAAGAATACCACGTTATAAGGAAATACAATTTTGCAGAGTAAAGACAAATAAGTACATATTGGAAACACTTTACAAGAAGAAATAACGCATCGTAAAAAATTAGCTTGTATCTCCTAAACAACACGTTGTAACTCGAAAAGATTTGGTGTGACGTGTACGTCTAAGCGTGTAGCCTCAAAAGGGAACCCACAAGAGAATTTTCTTTCATCAAAATTTGTCAGTAACCACGTTTTAAGGATATATCGCATCGTGCGAAATTATCTTGTTTTTCCTAAATAACATGTTATAACTCAAAAATCTTTGGTGTTGCGTGTATGTCTAAGTGTGTAACCTCAAAAGAGAACGCACAGGATAGTTTTCTCTAGAAAGAATATGTAAGAATACCACGTTATAAGGAAATACAATGTTGCAGAGTAAAGACAAATACGTACGTATTGGAAACACTTCACGAGAAGAATTAACGCATCGTAAAAAATTAGCTTGAATCTCCTAAACAACACGTTGTAACTCGAAAAGATTTGGTGTGGCATGTACGTCTAAACGTGTAGCCTCAAAAGAGAACCTACAGGAGAATTTCATTTCTTCAAAAATTTTCAGAAAATCACGTTTTAAGGAAATCCCGCATCGTGCGAAATCATCTTCTTTTTCCTAAACAACATGTTGTAACTCGAAAAGCTTTGGTGTTGCGTGTATGTGTAAGCGTGGAGCCTCAAAAGAGAAGGCAAAGGAGAGTTTTCTCTCGAAAGAGTATGTAAGAATACCACGTTATAAGGAAATACAATTTTGCAGAGTAAAGACAAATAAATACATATTGGAAACACTTTACGAGAAGAAATAACGCATCGTTCAAAATTACCTTGTATCTCCTAAACAAAACGTTGTAACTTGAAAAGATTTGGTGTGACGTGTACGTCTAAAAGTGTAGCCTCAAAAGAGAACCCACAGGAGAATTTTATTTCATCAAAATTTGTCAGAAACCACGTTTTAAGGAAATCTCGCATCGTGCGAAATTATCTTGTTTTTCCTAAACAACACGTTTTAACTCGAAAACCTTTGGTGTTGCGTGTATGTCTAAGCGTGTAGCCTCAAAAGAGAACTCACAGGAGAGTTTTCTCTCGAAAGAATATGTAAAAATACCACGTTATAAGGAAATACAGTGTTGCAGAGTAAAGACAAATAGTATTGGAAACACTTTAAGAGAAGAAATAATGCATCGTACAAAATTAGCTTGTATCTCCTAAACAACATGTTGTTACTCGAAAAGATTTGGTGTGGCTCGTACCTCTACATGTGTAGCCTCAAAAGAAAATCCACAGGAGAACTTTCTTTCGTCAACATTTTTCAGACAACCACGTTTTATGGAAATCTCACATCGTGCGAAATTATCTTGTTTTTCCTAAACAGCACATTGTAACTCGAAAAGCTTTGGCGTTGCGTGTATGTCTAAGTGTGTAGCCTCTAAAGAGAACGCACAGTAGAGTTTTCTCTCCAAAGAATATGTAAGAATACCACGTTATAAGGAAATAAAGTGTTGCAGAGTAAAGACAAATACGTACATATTGGAAACACTTTACGAGAAGAAATAACGCATCATACAAAATTAGCTTGTATCTCCTAAACAACACGTGGTAACTTGAAAGGAATTGGTGTGGCGTGTACGTCTAAACATGTAGCCTCAAAAGAAAACCCACTGAAGAATTTTCTTTCGTCAAATTTTTCAGAAAACTAAGTTTTAAGGAAATCCTGCATCGTGCGAAATTATCTTGTTTTTCATAAACAACACATTGTAACTCGAAAAGGTTTGGTGTTGCCTCTTTGTCTAAGTGTGTAGCCGCAAAAGTGAAAGCACGGGATAGTTTTCTCTCGAAAGAATATGTAAGAATACCACGTTATAAGGAAATACAGTGTTGCAGAGTAAAGACAAATATGTAAGTCTTGGAAACACTTTATGAGAATAATTAACACATCCTACAAAATTAGCTTGTATCTCCGAAACAACACGTTGTAACTCGAAAAGATTTGGTGTGGCATGTTCGTCTAAACGTGTAGCCTCAAAAGAGAACCCACAGGAGAATTTTCTTTCGTCAAAATTTTTCAGAAAACCACACTTCAAGGAAATCCCGCATCGTGCGAAATCATCTTCTTTTTCCTAAACAACATGTTGTAACTCGAAAAGCTTTGGTGTTGCGTGTATGTGTAAGCGTGTAGCCTCAAAAGAGAAGGCACAGGAGAGTTTTCTCTTGAAAGATTATGTAAGAATACCACGTTATAAGGAAATACAATTTTGCAGAGTAAAGACAAATAAGTACATATTGGAAACCCTTTACGAGAAGAAATAACACATCGTACAAAATTAGCTTGTATCTCCTAAACAACACGTTGTAACTCGAAAAGATTTGGTGTGACATGTACGTCTAAAGGTGTAGCCTCAACAGAGAACCCACAAGAGAATTTTCTTTCATCAAAATTTGTCAGAAACCAGGTTTTAAGGAAATCTCGCATCGTGCGAAATTATCTTGTTTTTCCTAAACAACACATTGTAACTCGAAAAGCTTTGGTGTTGCGTGTGTGTCTAAGCGTGTAACCTCAAAAGAGAACGCACAGGATAGTTTTATTTCGAAAGAATATGTAAGAATACCACGTTATAAGGAAATACAATGTTGCAGAGTAAAGACAAATACGTACTGGAAACACTTTACGAGACGAATTAACGCATCGAAAAAATTAGCTTGTATCTCCTAAACAACACATTGTAACTCGAAAAGATTTGGTATGGCATGTACGTCTAAACGTGTAGCCTCGAAAGAGAACCCACAGGAGAATTTTCTTTCTTCAAAATTTTTCAGAAAACCACGTTTTAAGGAAATCCCGCATCATGCGAAATCATCTTCTTTTTCCTAAATAACAGGTTGTAACTCGAAAAGCTTTGGTGTTGCGTGTATGTGTAAGTGAGGAGCCTCAAAAGAGAAGGCACAGGAAAGTTTTCTCTCGAAAGAATATGCAAGAATACCACGTTATAAGGAAAAACAATTTTGCAGATTAAAGACAAATAAGTACTTATTGGAAACACTTTAGGAGAAGAAATAACGCATCGTACAAAATTAGCTTGTATCTCCTAAACAACACGTTGTAACTTGAAAGGATTTGGTGTGACGTGTATGTCTCAACGTGTAGCCTCAAAAGAGAACCCATGAAGATCCAGAAATGAAACCACACACCTATGGCCACTTGATCCTCGACAAAGAGGCTGAAAACATCCAATGGAAAAAAGATAGCCTTTTCAACAAATGGTGCTGGTTCAACTGGAGGTCAGCATGCAGAAGAATGCGACTTGATCCATCCTTGTCTCCTTGTACTAAGCTCAAATCCAAATGGATCAAGGACCTCCACATAAAGCCAGACACTCTGAAGCTAATAGAAAAGAAACTGGGGAAGACCCTTGAGGACATCGGTACAGGGAGAAAGTTTCTGAACAGAACACCAATAGCGTATGCTCTAAGAGCAAGAATTGACAAATGGGACCTCATAAAGATACAAAGTTTCTGTAAGACAAAGGACACCATCAAGAGGACAAATCGGCAACCAACAAATTGGGAAAAGATCTTCACCAATCCTACATCAGATAGAGGGCTAATATCCAATATATATAAAGAACTCAAGAAGTTAGACTCCAGAAAACCGAACAATCCTATTAAAAATGGGGTACAGAGTTAAACAAAGAATTCACACCTGAAGAACTTCGGATGGCGGAGAAGCATCTTAAAAAATGCTCAACTTCATTAGTCATTAGGGAAATGCAAATCAAAACAACCCTGAGATTTCATCTTACACCAGTCAGAATGGCTAAGATTAAAAATTCAGGAGACAGCAGGTGTTGGAGAGGGTGTGGAGAAAGAGGAACACTCCTCCACTGCTGGTGGGGCTGCAAATTGGTACAACCACTCTGGAAATCAGTCTGGCGGTTCCTCTGAAAACTGGGCACCTCACTTCCAGAAGATCCTGCTATACCACTCCTGGGCATATACCCAGAGGATTCCCCACCATATAATAAGGATACATGCTCTACTATGTTCATAGCAGCCCTATTTATAATTGCCAGATGCTGGAAAGAACCCAGGTATCCCTCAACAGAAGAGTGGATACAAAAAATGTGGTATATCTACACAATGGAGTACTATTCAGCCATTAGAAACAATGAATTCATGAAATTCTTAGGCAAATGGATGGAGCTAGAGAACATCATACTAAGTGAGGTAACCCAGACTCAAAAGGTGAATCATGGTATGCACTCACTAATATGTGGTTATTAACCTAGAAAACTGGAATACCCGAAACATAATCCACACATCAAATGAGGTACAAGGAGAAAGGAGGACTGGCCCCTGGTTCTGGAGAGACTCAGTGAAGCAGTATTCGGCAAAACCAGAACAGGGAAATGGGAAGGGGTGGGTGGGAGGACAGGGAAAGAGAAGGGGACTTAAGGGACTTTCGGGGAGTGGGGGGCTAGAAAAGGGGAAATCATTTGAAATGTAAATAAATTATATCGAATAAAAAAAAAAGAAAAAAAAAGATAACCCACAGGAGAACTTTCTTTCGTCAAATTTTTTCAGAAAACCACGTTTTATGGAAATCTCGCATCGTGCGAAATTATCTTGTTTTTCCTAAACAACACGTTGTAACTCGAAAAGCTTTGGTGTTGCGTGTATGTCTAAGCGTGTAGCCCAAAAGAGAATGCACAGGAGAGTTTTCCCTCGAAAGAATATGTAAGAATACCACGTTATAAGGAAATACAGTGTTGCAGAGTAAAGACAAATACTTATGTATTGGAAACACTTTACGAGAAGAAATAACGCATCGTACAAAATTAACTTGCATCTCCTAAACAACAAGTTGTAACTCAAAAAGATTTGGTGTGGCATGTACGTCTAAACCTGTAGCCTCAAAAGACAATGCACAGGAGAACTTTCTTTCGTCAAAATTTGTCAGAAAACCACGTTTTAAGGATATCTGCATCGTGCAAAATTATCTTGTTTTTCCTAAACAACACGTTGTAACTCGAAAAGCTTTGGTGTTGCGTGTATGTGTGAGCATGTCGCCTCTAAAGAGAATGCACAGGAAAGTTTTCTCTCGCAAGAACATGTAAGAATTCAACATTATAAAGAAATACAATGTTGCAGAGTAAAGACAAATACGTAAGTTTGGAAACACTTTACGAGAAGAAATAAAGCATCGTACAAAATTAGCTTGTATCTCCTAAACAACACGTAGTAACTCGATAGGATTCGGTGTGGCGTGTACCTCTAAACGTGTAGCGTCAAAAGAGTACCCACAGGAGAATTTTCTTTCGTCAAAATTTGTCAGAACACCACGTTTTAAGGAAATCCCGCATCGTGGAAATTATCTTGTTTTTCATAAACAACAAGTTGTAACTCGAAAAGCGTTGATGTTGCCTGTATGTCTAAGTGTGTAGCCTCAAAAGGGAACGCACAGGATAGTTTTCTATCAAAAGAATATGTAAGAATACCATGTTATAAGGATATACAATGTGGCAGAGTAAAGACAGATACGTATGTGTTGGAAACACTTTACGAGAAGAATAAACACATCGTAAAAAATTAGCTTGTATCTCCTAAACAACACGTTGTAACTCGACAAGATTTGGTGTGGCATGTACGTCTAAATGTGTAGCCTCAAAAGAGAACCCACAGGAGAATTTTCTTTTGTCAAAATTTTTCAGAAAACGACGTTTTAAGGAAATCCCGCATCATGCGAAATCATCTTCTTTTTCCTAAACAACATGTTGTAACTTGAAAAGCTTTGGTGTTGCGTGTATGTGTAAGTGTGGAGCCGCAAAAGAGAAAGCACAGGAGAGTTTTCTCTCGAAAGAATATGCAAGAATACCACGTTATAAGGAAATACAATTTTGCAGAGTAAAGACAAATAAGTACTTATTGGAAACACTTTATGAGAAGAAATAACGCATCATACAAAATTAGCTTGTATCTCCTAAACAACACGTTGTAACTTGAAAAGATTTGGTGTGACGTGTATGTCTCAACGTGTAGCCTCAAAAGAGAACCCACAGGAGAACTTTCTTTCGTCAAATTTTTTCAGAAAACCACGTTTTATGGAAATCTCGCATCGTGCGAAATTATCTTGCTTTTCCTAAACAACACGTTGTAACTCGAAAAGCTTTGGTGTTGCGTGTATGTCTAAGCGTGTAGCCCAAAAGAGAATGCACAGGAGAGTTTTCCCTCGAAAGAATATGTAAGAATACCACGTTATAAGGAAATACAGTGTTGCAGAGTAAAGACAATTAAGTACATATTGGAAACACTTTATGAGAAGAAATAACGCATCGTACAAAATTAACTTGTATCTCCTAAACAACACGTTGTAACTCGAAAAGCTTTGGTGTTGCGTGTATGTCTAAGCGTGTAGCATCAAAAGAGAACTCACAGGAGAGTTTTCTCTTGAAAGAATATGTAAGAATACCACGTTATAAGGAAATACAGTGTTGTAGAGTAAAGACAAATACTTATGTATTGGAAACACTTTACAAGAAGAAATAACGCATCGTAAAAAATTTGCTTGTATCTCCTAAACAACAGGTTGTAACTCAAAAAGATTTGGTGTGGCATGTATGTCTAAACCTGTAGCCTCAAAAGACAATGCACAGGAGAACTTTCTTTCGTCAAAATTTGTCAGAAAACCACGTTTTAAGGATATCTGCATCGTGCAAAATTATCTTGTTTTTCCTAAACAACACGTTGTAACTCGAAAAGCTTTGGTGTTGCGTGTATGTGTGAGCATGTAGCCTCTAAAGAGAATGCACAGGAAAGTTTTCTCTCGCAAGAACATGTAAGAATTCAACATTATAAGGAAATACAGTGTTGCAGAGTAAAGACAAATACGTAAGTTTGGAAACACTTTACGAGAAGAAATAAAGCATCGTACAAAATTAGCTTGTATCTCCTAAACAACACGTAGTAACTCGATAGGATTTGGTGTGGCGTGTACCTCTAAACGTGTAGCGTCAAAAGAGTACCCACAGGAGAATTTTCTTTCGTCAAAATTTGTCAGAACACCACGTTTTAAGGAAATCCCGCATCGTGCGAAATTATCTTGTTTTTCATAAACAACACGTTGTAACTCGAAAAGCTTTGATGTTGCCTGTATGTCTAAGTGTGTAGCCTCAAAAGGGAACGCACAGGATAGTTTTCTATCGAAAGAATATGTAAGAATACCACGTTATAAGGATATACAATGTTGCAGAGTAAAGACAAATACGTATGTGTTGGAAACACTTTACGAGAAGAATAAACACATCGTAAAAAATTAGCTTGTATCTCCTAAACAACACGTTGTAACTCAACAAGATTTGGTGTGGCATGTACGTCTAAACGTGTAGCCTCAAAAGAGAACACACAGGAGAATTTTCTTTTGTCAAAATTTTTCAGAAAACCACGTTTTAAGGAAATACCGCATCATGCGAAATCATCTTCTTTTTCCTAAACAACATGTTGTAACTCGAAAAGCTTTGGTGTTGTGTGTATGTGTAAGTGTGGAGCCTCAAAACAGAAGGCACAGGAGAGTTTTCTCTCGAAAGAATATGCAAGAATACCACGTTATAAGGAAATACAATTTTGCAGAGTAAAGACAAATAAGTACTTATTGGAAACACTTTATGAGAAAAAATAACGCATCGTAAAAAATTAGCTTGTATCTCCTAAACAACACGTTGTAACTCGAAAAGATTTGGTGTGACGTGTACGTCTAAACATGTAGCCTCAAAAGAGAATCCACAGGAGAACTTTCTTTCCTCAAAATTTTTCAGAAAACCACGTTTTATGGAAATCTCGCATCGTGCGAAATTATCTTGTTTTTCCTAAACAACATGTTGTAACTAGAAAAGCTTTGGCGTTGCGTGTATGTCTAAGCGTGTAGCCCAAAAGAGAACGCACAGGAGAGTTTTCCCTCGAAAGAATATGTAAGAATACCACGTTATAAGGAAATACAGTGTTGCAAAGTAAAGACAATTAATTACGTATTCGACACACTTTACAAGAAGAAATAACGCATCGAAAATAATTGCTTGTATCTCCTAAACAACAAGTTGTAACTCGAAAAGATTTGGTGTGGCGTGTACGTCTAAACCTGTAGCCTCAAAAGACAATGCACAGGAGAACTTTCTTTAGTCAAAATTTGTCAGAAAACCACGTTTTAATGATATCCCGCATCGTGCAAAATTATCTTGTTTTTCCTAAACAACACGTTGTAACTCGAAAAGCTTTGGTGTTGCGTGTATATCTAAACATGTAGCTTCTAAAGAGAATGCACAGGAGAGTTTTCTCTCGAAAGAACATGTAAGAATACAATGTTATAAGGAAATACAGTGTGGCAGAGTAAAGACAAATATGTACATATTGGAAACTCTTTACAAGAAGAAATAACGCATCTTAGAAAATTAGCTTTTATCTCCTAAACAACACATGGTAATTCAAAAGGATTTGGTGTGGCGTGCACGTCTAAACGTGTAGCCTCATAAGAGAACCCACAGGAGAATTTTCTTTAGTCAAAATTTGTCAGAACACCAAGTTTTAAGGAAATCCCGCATCGTGCGAAATTATCATGTTTTTCATAAACAACACGTTGTAACTTGAAAAGCTTTGGTGTTGCCTGTATGTCTAAGTGTGTAGCCTCAAAAGGGAAGGCACAGGATAGTTTTCTCTCGAAAGAATGTGTAAGAATAGCACATTATAAGGAAATACAGTGTTGCAGAGTAAAGACAAATACGTACGTATTGGAAACAGTTTAGGAGAAGAAATAAAGCATCTTACAAAATTAGCTTGTATCTCCTAAACAACACGTGGCAACTCGAAAGGATTAGGTGTGGCGTGCATGTCTAAACGTGAAGCTTCAAAAGAGAACCAACAGAATAATTTTCGTTCATCAAAATTTGTCAGAAGACCATGTTTTAAGGAAATCAGGCATCGTGCGAAATTATCTTGTTTTTTATAAACAACACGTTGTAACTCAAAAAGCTTTGGTGTTGCCTGTATGTCTAAGTGTTTAGCCTCAAAAGGGAATGCACAGAATAGTTTTCTCTCGAAAGAATATGTAAGAATACCACGTTATAAGGAAATACAGTGTTGCAGAGTAAAGACAAATACGTACGTATTGGAAACACTTTACGAGAATTAACGCATTATAAAAAAATTAGCTTGTATGCCCTAAACAACACGTTGTAACTCGAAAAGATTTGGTGTGACGTGTACGTCTAAATATGTAGCCTCAAAAGAGAACCCACAGGAGAATTTTCTTTCGTCAAAATTTTTCGGAAAACCAGGTTTTTAGGAAATCCCGCATCGTGCGAAATCATCTTCTTTTTCCTAAACAACATGTTGTAACTCGAAAAGCTTTGGTGTTGTGTGTTTGTCTAATCGTGTAGCCTCAAAAGAGAATGCACAGGAGAATTATGCCTTGAAAGAATATGTAAGAATACCATGTTATAAGGAAATACAGTGTTGCAGAGTATAGACAAATATGTATGTATTGGAAACACTTTATGAGAAGAAATAGCGCATCGTAAAATATTTGCTTGTATCTCATAAAGAACACGTTGTATCTCAAAATTATTTGGTGTGGCTCGTACGGCTACACGTGTAGCCTCAAAAGAGAACCCACAGGAGAACTTTCTTTCGTCAAAATTTGTCAGAAAACCATGTTTTAAGGAAATCCCGCATCGTGCAAAATTATCTTGTTTTTCCTAAACAACACGTTGTAACTCGAAAAGCTTTGGTGTTGCGTGTATGTCTGAGCATGTAGCCTCTAAAGAGAATGCACAGGAGAGTTTTCTCTCGAAAGAACATGTAAGAATACAACGTTATAAGGAAATACACTGTTGCAGAGTAAAGACAAATACATACGTATTGGAACCACTTTACGAAAAGAAATAACGCATCATACAAAATTAGCTTGTATCTCTTAAACAACACGTGGTTACTCGAAAGGATTTGGTGTGGCGTGCACGTCTAAACGTGTAGCCTCAAAAGAGAAGCCACAGGAGAATTTTCTTTCATCAAAATTTGTCAGAAAACCACGTTTTAAGGAAATCCCGCATCGTGCAAAATTATCTTGTTTTCCATAAACAACACGTTGTAACTCGAAAAGCTTTGGTGTTGCCTGTATGTCTAAGTGTGTAGCCTCAAAAGGGAACGCACAGGATAGTTTTCCCTCGAAGGAATATGTAAGAATACCACGTTATAAGGAAATATAATGTTGCAGTGTAAAGACAAATATGTACTTATTGGAAACACTTTACGAGAAGAATTAACGCATCGTAAAAAATTAGCTTATATCTCCTAAACAACACGTTGTAATTCGAAAAGATTTGGTGTGGCTCGTACCTCTACACGAGTAGCCACAAAAGAGAACCCACAGGAGAACTTTCTATCGTCAAAATTTTTCAGAAAACCACATTTTATGTAAATCTCGCATCGTGCTAAATTATCTTGTTTTTCCTAAACAACACATTGTAACTCGAAAAGCTTTGGCGTTGCGTGTTTGTCTAAGCGTGTCCCCTCAAAAGAGAACGCACAGGAGAGTTTTCCCTCGAAATAATATGTAAGAATACTATGTTATAAGGAAATACAGTGTCGCAGATTAAAGACAAATAAGTACGTATTGGAAACACTTTATGAGAAGAAATAATGCATCGTACAAAATTAGCTTGTATCTCCTAAACAACACGTGGTAACTCGAAAGGATTTGGTGTGGCGTGTACGTCTAAACGTGTAGCCTCAAAAGAGAACCCACAGGAGAATTTTCTTTATTCAAAATTTTTCAGAAAACCACGTTTTAAGGAAATCCCGCATCGTGCGAAATCATCTCCTTTTTCCTAAACAACATGTTGTAACTCGAAAAGCTATGGTGTTGCGTGTATGTGTAAGCGTGGAGCCTCAAAAGAGAAGGCACTGGAGAGTATTCTCTCGAAAGAATATGTAAGAATACCACATTATAAGGAAATACAATTTTGCAGAGTAAAGACCAATAAGTACATATTGGAAACACTTTACGAGAAGAAATAACGCATCTTACAAAATTATCTTGTATCTCCTAAACAACACGTTGTAACTCAAAAAGATTTGTTGTGACGTGTACGTCTAAAAGTGTAGCCTCAAACGAGAACCCACAGGAGAATTTTCTTTCATCAAAATTTGTCAGAAACCACGTTTTAAGGAAGTCTCGCATCGTGCGAAATTATCGTGTTTTTCCTAAACAACACGTTGTAACTCGAAAAGCTTTGGTGTTGCGTGGATGTCTACGCGTGTAGCCTCAAAGGAGAACGCACAGGAGAGGTTTCTCTCGAAAGAATATGTAAGAATACCACGTTATAAGGAAATACAGTGTTGCAGAGTAAAGACAACTACGTACGTATTAGAAACACTTTAAGAGAAGAAATATCGCATCCTAGAAAATTAGCTTGTATCTCCTAAACAACACGTAGTAACTCGAAAAGATTTGGTGTGGCTCGTACCTCTACACGTGCAGCCTCAATAGAGAACCCACAGGAGAACTTTGTTTCGTCAAAATTTTTCAGAAAACCACGTTTAATGGAAATCTCGTATCGTGCGAAATTATCTTGTTTTTCCTAAACAACACGTTGTAACTCCAAAAGCTTTGGCGTTGCGTGTTTGTCTAAGCGTGTAACCTCAAAAGAGAATGCACAGGATTGTTTTCCCTCGAAAGAATATGTAAGAATACCACGTTATAAGGAAATACAGTGTTGCAGAGTAAAGACAAATAAGTACGTATTGGAAACACTATATGAGAAGAAATAACGCATTGTACAATATTTGCTTGTATCTCCTACACAACACGTTGTAACTCAAAAATATTTCGTGTGGCTCGTATGTCTACACGTTTAGCCTCAAAAGAGAACTCACAGGAGAACTTTCTTTCTTCAAAATTTGTCAGAAAACCACGTTTAAGGAAATCCCGTATCGTGCAAAATTATCTTGTTTTTCCTAAACAACACGTTGTAACTCGAAAAGCTTTGGTGTTGCGTGTATGTCTGAGCATGTAGCCTCTAAAGAGAATGCACAGGAGAGTTTTCTCTCGAAAGAACATGTAAGAATACAACGTTATAAGGAAATACAGTGTTGCAGAGTAAAGACAAATACGTACATATTGGAAACACTTTACGAGAAGAAATAACGCATCATACAAAATTAGCTTGTATCTCCTAAACAACACGTGGTAACTCGAAAGGATTTGGTGTGGCGTGTACATCTAAACGTGTAGCCTCAAAAGAGAACCCACAGGAGAATTTTCTTTCGTCAAAATTTGTCAGAAAACCACGTTTTATGGAAATCTCGCATCATGCCAAATTATCTTGTTTTTCCTAAACAACACATTGTAACTCGAAAAACTTTGGCGTTGCATGTTTGTCTAAGCGTGTAGCCTCAAAAGAGAACGCACAGGAGAGTTTTCCCTCAAAATAATATGTAAGAATACCACGTTATAAGGAAATACAGTGTTGCAGAGTAAAGACAAATAAGTACGTATCGGAAACACTTTACAAGAAGAAATAACGCATCGTACAAAATTAGCTTGTATCTCCTAAACAACACGTGGTAACAACACGAAAGGATTTGGTGTGGCATGTACGTCTAAATGTGTATCCTCAAAAGAGAACCCACAGGAGAATTTTCTTACTTCAAAACTTTTCAGAACACCTCGTTTTAAGGAAATGCCGCATCGTGCGAAATCATCTTCTTTTTCCTAAACAACATGTTGTAACTCGAAAAGCTTTGGTGTTGCGTGTATGTGTAAACGTGTAGCCTCAAAAGAGAAGGCACAGGAGAATTTTCTCTCGAAAGAAAATGTAAGAATATCACGTTATAAGGAAATACAATTTTGCAGAGTAAAGACAAATAAGTACATATTGGAAACACTTTACGAGAAGAAATAACACATCGTACAAAATTAGCTTGTATCTCCTAAACAACACGTTGTAACTCGAAAAGATTTGGTGTGACCTGTAAGTCTAAAAGTGTAGCCTCAAACGAGAACCGACAGGAGAATCTTCTTTCATCAAAATTTGTCAGAAACCACGTTTTAAGGAAATCTCACATCGTACGAAATTATCTTGTTTTTCCTAAACAACACGTTGTAACTCGAAAAGCTTTTGTGTTGCGTGTATGTGTAAGCGTGTAGCCTCAAAAGAGAAGGCACAGGAGAATTTTCTCTCGAAAGAAGATGTAAGAATATCACGTTATAAGGAAATACAAATTTGCAGAGTAAAGACAAATAAGTACATATTGGAAACACTTTACGAGAAGAAATAACGCATCATACAAAATTAGCTTGTATCTCCTAAACAACACGTTGTAACTGGAAAAGATTTGGTGTGACGTGTAAGTCTAAAAGTGTAGCCTCAAACGAGAACCCACAGGAGAATCTTCTTTCATCAAAATTTGTCAGAAACCAAGTTTTAAGGAAATCTCGCATCGTACGAAATTATCTTGTTTTTCCTAAACAACACGTTGTAACTCGAAAAGCTTTGGTGTTGCGTGTATGTCTAAGCGTGTAGCCTCAAAAGAGAGCACACAGGAGAGTTTTCGCTCGAAAGAATATGTAAGAATACCACGTTATAAGGAAATACTGTGTTGCAGAGTAAAGACAAACACTATTGGAAACACTTTAAGAGAAGAAATAAGGCAACGAAAAAATTAGCTTGTATCTCCTAAACAACAAGTTGTAACTCGAAAAGATTTGGTGTGACTCGTACCTCTACACGTGTAGTCTCAAAAGAGAACCCACAGGAGAACTTTGTTTCGTCAAAATTTTTCAGAAAACCACGTTTTATGGAAATCTCGCATCCTGTGAAATTATCTTGTTTTTCCTAAACAACACATTGTAACTCGAAAAGCTTTGGCGTTGCGTGTATGTCTAAGCGTATGGCCTCTAAAGAGAACGCACAGGAGAGTTTTCTCTTGAAAGAATATGTAAGAATACAACGTTATAAGGAAATACAGTGTTGCAGAGTAAAGACAAATACGTACTTATTGGAAACACTTTACGAGAAGAAATAACGAATCATACAAAATTAGCTTGTATCTCCTAAACAACACGTGGTAAATCGAAAGAATTTGGTGTGGCGTGTACGTCTAAACGTGTAGCGTCAAAAGAGAACCCACTGAAGAATTTTCTTTCGTCAAAATGTTTCAGAAAACTACGTTTTAAGGAAATCCCGCATCGTGCGAAATTATCTTGTTTTTCATAAACAACACGTTGTAACTCGAAAAGCTTTGGTGTTGCCTGTATGTCTAAGTGTGTAGCCTAAAAAGGGAACGCACAGGATAGTTTTCTCTTGAAAGAATATATAAGAATACCACGTTATAAGGAAATACAGTGTTGCAGAGTAAAGACAAGTACTTACATATTGGAAACACTTTACGAGAAGAAGTAACGCATCTTACAAAATTATGCTTGTATCTCCGAAACAACATGTTGTAACTCGAAAAGATTTGGTGTGGCATGTACGTCTAAACGTGTAGCCTCAAAAGAGAACCCACAGGAGAATTTTCTTTCGTCAAAATTTTACAGAAAACCTCGTTTTAAGGAAATCCTGCATCGTGCGAAATCATCTTCTTTTTCCTAAACAACATGTTGTAACTCGAAAAGATTTGGTGTTGCGTGTATGGGTAAGCGTGGATCCTCAAAAGAGAAGGCACAGGAGAGTTTTCTCTCGAAAGAATATATAAGAATACCACGTTATAAGGAAATACAATACGTGTTGTTTAAGAGATACAAGCTAATTTTGTATGATGCGTTATTTCTTTTCGTAAAGTGGTTCCAATACGTATGTATTTGTCTTTACTCTGCAACAGTGTATTTCCTTATAACGTGGTATTCTTACATATTCTTTCGAGAGAAAACTCTCCTGTGCATTCTCTTTTGAGGCTACAAGCTTAGACATTCACGCAACACCAAAGCTTTTCGAGTTACAACGTGTTGTTTAGGAAAAACAAGATAATTTCGCACGATGCGGGATTTCCTTAAAACGTGATTTTCTGAAAGATTTTGACAAAAGAAAATTCTCCTTTGGGTTCTCTTTTGATGCTACACGTTAAGACGTACACGCCACAACAATTCTTTTCGAGTTACAACGTGTAGTTTTGGAGATACAAGCTAATTTTGTACGATGCGTTATTTCTTCTAGTAAAGTGTTTCCAATAAGTACGTATTTGTCTTTACTCTGCAAAACTGTATTTCGTTATAACATGGTATTCTTACATATTCTTTCGAGAGAAAACTCTCCTCTGCCTTCTCTTTTGAGGCTACACATTTAGACATATATGCAACATCAAAGCTTTTCGAGTTACAACATGTTGTTTAGGAAAAACAAGATAATTTCGCACGATGCAGGATTTCCTTAAAACGTGGTTTTCTGACAAATTTTGACGAAAGAAAACCCTCCTGTGGGTTCTCCTTTGAGGCTACACGTTTAGTCGTACACGCCACAACAAATCTTTTCGAGTTGCAACGTGTTGTTTAGGAGATACAAGCTAATTTTGCATGATGCGTTATTTCTTCTCGTAAAGTGTTTCCAATAAGTACATATTTGTCTATACTCTGCAACATTGTATTTCCTTATAACGTAGTATTCTTACATATTCTTTCGAGAGAAAACTATCCTGTGCGTTCTCTTTGGAGGCTACACGCTTAGACATACACGCACCACCAAAGCTTTTCGAGTTACAACGTGTTGATTAGGAAAAACAGGATAATTTCGCACGATGCGGGATTTCCTTAAAATGTGGTTTTCTGACAAATTTTGACGTAAGAAAATTCTCCTGTGGGTTCTCTTTTGAGGCTACACATTTAGACGTGCACGCCACACCAAATCTTTTTGAGTTACCACGTGTTGTTTAGGAGATACAAGCAAATTTTGTACCATGCATTATTTCTTCTCATAATATGTTTCCAATACGTATGTATTTGTCTTTACGCTGCAGCAATATATTTCCTTATAACGTGGTATTCTTACATATTCTTTCGAGAGAAAACTCTCCTGTGCATTCTCTTTTGAGGCTACACGCTTACACATACACCCAACACCAAAGCTTTTCGAGTTACAATGTTTTGTTTATGAAAAACAAGATAATTGCGCACAATGCGGGATTTCCTTAAAACGTGGTTTTCTGAAAAATTTTGACGAAAGAAAATTCTCCTGTGTGTTCTCTTTTGAGGCTACATGTTTAGACGTACACGCCACACCAAATCTTTTTGAGTTACAACGTGTTGTTTAGGAGATACAAGCTAATTTTGTACGATGCGTTATTTCTTCTCCTAAAGTGTTTCCAATAAGTACGTATTTGTCTTTACTCTACAACACTGTATTTCCTTATAACATGGTATTCGTACATATTCTTTCGAGAGAAAACTCTCCTGTGCATTCTCATTTGAGGCTACACGCTTAGACATACACGCAACACCAAAGCATTTCGAGTTAGAACGTGTTGTTTAGGAAAAACAAGATAATTTCGCACGATGCGGGAATTCCTTAAAACGTGGTTTTCTGACAAATTTTGAGGAAATAAAATTCTCCTGTGGGTTTTCATTTGAGGCTAAACGTTTAGACGTACACGCCACACCAAATGTTTTCGAGTTACAACGTGTTCTTTAGGAGATACAAGCTAATTTTTTACGATGCTTTATATCTTCTTGTAAAGTTTAAGTGTTTCCAAAAGGAACGTATTTATCTTTAATTTGCCACAATGTATTTCCTTATAACGTGGTATTCTTACATACTCGTTCGAGAGAAATCTCTCCTGTGCGTTCTCTTTTGAGGCTACATGCTTAGACATACACGCAACACCAAAGATTTTCGAGTTACAATGTGTTGTTTAGGAAAAACACGATAGTTTCGCATGATGCGGGATTTCCTTAATAAGTGGTTTTCTGACAAATTTTGACGAAAGAAAATTCTCCTGAGGGTTCTCTTTTGAGGCTACACGTTTAGACGTACATGCCATACCAAACCTTTTCGAGTTACAATGTGTTGTTTAGGAGATACAAACTAATTTTTTACGATGCGTTATTTCTTCTCATAGAGTGTTTCAAATACCTACGTATTTGTCTTTACTCTGCAAAACTGTATTTCCTTATAATGTGGTATTCTTACATGTTCTTTCGAGAGAAAACTCTCCTGTGCGTTCTCTTTTGAGGCTACACGCTTAGACATACACGCAACATCAAAGCTTTTCGAGTTACAACGTGTTGTTTAGGAAAAACAAGATAATTTCGCACGATGAGTGATTTCCTTAAAACATGGATTTCTGACAAATTTTACGAACAAAAATTCTCCTGTGGGTTCTCTTTTGAGGCTACACGTTTAGACGTACACGCCACACCAAATCTTTTCGAATTACAATGTGTTGTTTAGGAGATACAAGCTAATTTTGTACGATGCGTTCTTTCTTCTCATAAAGTTTTTCAATAAGTAAGTATTTGTCTTTACTCTGCAACACTGTATTTCCTTATAACATGGTACTCTTACATATTTTTTCGAGAGAAAACTCTCCTGTGCGTTCTCATTTGAGGCTACACGCTGAGACATACACGCAACAGCAAAGCTTTTTGAGTTACGTGTTGTTTAGGAAGAACAAGATAATTTCTCACGATGCGGGATTTCCTTAAAACGTGGTTTTCTGACAAATTTTGACGAAAGAAAATTCTCCTGTCAGCTCTCTTTTGAGGCTAAACGTTTAGACGTACACGCCACACAAAATCTCTTTGAGTTGCAACTTGTTGTTTAGGAGATACAAGCTAATTTTTTTTGCAATGAATTATTTCTTCTCGTAAAGTTTAAATGTTTACAATACGTATGTATTTGCCTCTACTCTGCAACACTGTATTTCCTTATAACGTTGTATTCTTACATATTCTTTCGAGAGAAAACTCTCCTGTGCGTTCTCTTTTGAGGCTACACATTTAGACGTACACGCCACACCAAATCTTTTTGAGTTACAACTTGTTGTTTAGGAGATACAAGCTAATTTTTTTACGATGAATTATTTCTTCTCGTAAAGTTTAAGTGTTTCCAATACGTATGTATTTGCCTCTACTCTGCAACACTGTATTTCCTTATAACGTGATATTCTTACATATTCTTTCGAGAGAAAACTCTCCTGTGCGTTCTCTTTGGAGGCTACACACTTAGACATTCACGCAACACAAAAGCTTTTCGAGTTACAACGTGTTGTTTAGGAAAAACAAGATAATTTCGCATGATGCGGGATTTCCTTAAAACGTGGTTTTCTGACAAATTTTGATGAAAGAAAATTCTCCTGTGGGTTCTCTTTTGAGGCTGCACGTTTAGACGTACACGCCACACCAAATCCTTTCGAGATATAACGTGTTGTTTAGGATATACAAGCTAATTTTGTACTATGTGTTATTTCTTCTCGTAAAGCTTAAGTGTTTCCAATAAGTATGTATTTGTCTTTACTCTGCAACACTGTATTTCCTTATAACGTGGTATTCCTACATATTCTTTCAGAAGAAAACTCTCCTGTGCGTTCTCTTTTGAGGCTACACGCTTAGACATACACGCACCACCAAAGCTTTTCGAGTTGCAACATGTTGTTTAGGAAAAACAAGATAGTTTCGCACGATGCGGTATTTCCTTAAAACGTGGTTTTCTGACAAATTTTGACGAAAGAAAACTCTCCTGTGGGTTCTCTTTTGAGGCTACACCTTTAGACATACACGCCACACCAAATCTTGTCGAGTTGCAACGTGTTGTTTAGGAGATACAAGCTAATTTTACATGATGCGTTATTTCTTCTCCTAAAGTGTTTCCAATAAATACAAATTTGTCTATACTCTGCCACACTGTATTTCCTTATAACGTGATATTCTTACATATTCTTTCGAGAGAAAACTCTCCTGTGCGTTCTCTTTGGAGGCTACACGCTTAGACATTCACCCAACACCAAAGCTTTTCGAGTTACAACGTGTTGTTTAGGAAAAACAAGATAATTTCGCATGATGCGGGATTTCCTTAAACATGGTTTTCTGACAAATTTTGACGAAAGAAAATTCTCCTGTGGGTTCTCTTTTGAGGCTACACGTTTAGATGTACAAGCCACACCAAATCTTTTTGAGTAACCATGTGTTGTTTCGGAGATGCAAGCTAATTTTGTACCATGCGTTATTTCTTCTCATAATGTGTTTCCAAAACGTATGTATTTGTCTTTACTCTGCAGCAATATGTTTCCTTATAACGTGGTATTCTTACATATTCTTTTGAGAGAAAACTCTCCTGTGCATTCTCTTTTGAGGCTACATGCTTAGACATACACGCAACACCAAATCCTTTCGAGTTATAACGTGTTGTTTAGGATATACAAGCTAATTTTGTACTGTTTTATTTCTTTTTTTTTCATTCTTTTTTTTATTCGATATAATTTATTTACATTTCAAATGATTTCCCCTTTTCTAGCCCCCCCCACTCCCCGAAAGTCCCGTAAGCCCCCTTCTCTTCCCCTGTCCTCCCTCCCACCCCTTCCCAGTTCCCCGTTCTGGTTTTGCCAAATACTGTTTCACTGAGTCTTTCCAGAAGCAGGGACCACTCCTGCTTTCTTCTTGTATCTCATTTGATGTGTGGATTATGTTTTGGGTATTCCAGTTTTCTAGGTTAATAACCACTTATTAGTTAGTGCATATCATGATTCGCCTTTTGAGTCTGGGTTACCTCACTTAGTATGATGTTCTCTAGCTCCATCCATTTGCCTAAGAATTTCATGAATTCATTGTTTCTAATGGCTGAATAGTACTCCATTGTGTAGATATACCACATTTTTTGTATCCACTCTTCTGTTGAGGGATACCTGGGTTCTTTCCAGCATCTGGCAATTATAAATAGGGCTGCTATGAACATAGTAGAGCATGAATCCTTATTCCATGGTGGGGAATCCTCTGGGTATATGCCCAGGAGTGGTACAGCAGGATCTTCTGGAAGTGAGGTGCCCAGTTTTCGGAGGAACCGCCAGACTGCTTTCCAGAGTGGTTGTACCAATTTGCAACCCCACCAGCAGTGGAGGAGTGTTCCTCTTTCTCCGCACCCTCTCCAACACCTGCTGCCTCCTGAATTTTTAATCTATGTTTTATTTCTTCTCGTAAAGTTTAAGTGTTTCCAATAAGTATTTATTTGTCTTTACTCTGCAACACTGTATTTCCTTATAACGTGGTATTCCTACATATTCTTTCGGGAGAAAACTCTCCTGTGCGTTCTCTTTTGAGGCTACATGCTTAGACATATACGCAACACCAAAGCTTTTCGAGTTACAACATGTTGTTTAGGAAAAACAAGATAATTTCGCAGGATGCAGGATTTCCTTAAAACGTGGTTTTCTGACAAATTTTGATGAAAGAAAACTCTCCTGTGGGTTCTCCTTTGAGGGTACACGTTTAGTCGTTCACGCCACACCAAATCTTTTCGAGTTACAACGTGTTGTTTAGGAGATACAAGGTAAGTTTGCATGATGTGTTATTTCTTTTCGTAAAGTGTTTCCAATAAGTACACTCTGCAACACTGTATTTCCTTATAACGTGGTATTCTTACATATTCTTTCGAGAGAAAACTATCCCTTGCGTTCTCTTTGGAGGCTACATGCTTAGACATACACGCACCACCAAAACGTTTCGAGTTACAACGTGTTGATTAGGAAAAACAAGATAATTTCCCACGATGCGGGATTTCCTTAAAAAGTGGTTTTCTGACAAATTTTGACGTAAGAAAATTCTCCTGTGGGTTCTCTTTTGAGGCTACACATTTAGACGTGCACGCCACACCAAATCTTTTTGAGTTAAAACGTGTTGTTTAGGAGATACAAGCAAATTTTGTACCATGCAATATTTCTTCTCATAATATGTTTCTAATACGTATGTATTTGTCTTTACTCTTTAGCAATATATTTCCTTTTAACGTGGTATTCTTACATATTCTTTCGAGAGAAAACTCTCCTGTGCATTCTCTTCTGAGGCTACACGCTTAGACATACACCCAACACCAAAGCTTTTCGAGTTACAATGTTTTGTTTATGAAAAACAAGATAATTGCGCACAATGCTGGATTTCCTTAAAACGTGGTTTTCTGACAAATTTTGACGAAAGAAAATTCTACTGTGGGTTCTCTTTTGAGGCTACATGTTTAGACGTATACGCCACACCAAATCTTTTCGAGTTACAACGTGTTGTTTAGGAGATACAAGCTAATTTTGTACGATGCGTTATTTCTTCTCCTAAAGTGTTTCCAATATGTACGTATTTGCCTTTACTCTACAACACTGTATTTCCTAATAACATGGTATTCGTACATATTCTTTCGAGAGAAAACTCTCCTGTGCATTCTCTTTTGAGGCTACACGCTTAGACATACACGCAACACCAAAGCATTTCGAGTTAGAACGTGTTGTTTAGGAAAAACAAGATAATTTCGCACGATGCGGGAATTCCTTAAAACGTGGTTTTCTGACAAATTTTGGGGAAATAAAATTCTCCTGTGGGTTTTCATTTGAGGCTAAACGTTTAGACGTACACGCCACACCAAATGTTTTCGAGTTACAACGTGTTCTTTAGGAGATACAAACTAATTTTTTACGATGCTTTATATCTTCTTGTAAAGTTTAAGTGTTTCCAAAAGGAATGTATTTATCTTTAATTTGCCACAATGAATTTCCTTATAACGTGGTATTCTTACATACTCGTTCGAGAGAAATCTTTCCTGTGCATTCTCTTTTGAGGCTACATGCTTAGACATACACGCAACACCAAAGATTTTCGAGTTACAATGTGTTGTTTAGGAAAAACAAGATAGTTTCGCATGATGCGGGATTTCCTTAATAAGTGGTTTTCTGACAAATTTTGACGAAAGAAAATTCTCCTGTGGGTTCTCTTTGGAGGCTACACGTTTAGACGTACATGCCACACGAAATCTTTTCGAGTTACAACGTGTTGTTTAGGAGATACAAACTAATTTTTTACGATGCGTTATTTCTTCTCATAGAGTGTTTCAAATACATATGTATTTGTCTTTACTCTGCAAAACTGTATTTCCTTATAATGTGGTATTCTTACATGTTCTTTCGAGAGAAAACTCTCCTGTGCGTTCTCTTTTGAGGCTACACGCTTAGACATACACGCAACATCAAAGCTTTTCGAGTTACAACGTGTTGTTTAGGAAAAACAAGATAATTTCGCACGATGAGTGATTTCCTTAAAACATGGATTTCTGACAAATTTTACGAACAAAAATTCTCCTGTGGGTTCTCCTTTGAGGCTACACGTTTAGACGTACACGCCACACCAAATCTTTTCGAGTTACAATGTGTTGTTTAGGACATACAAGCTAATTTTGTACGATGCGTTATTTCTTCTCATAAAGTTTTTCCAATAAGTATTTGTCTTTACTCTGCAACACTGTATTTCCTTATAACGTGGTATTCTTACATAATTTTTCGAGAGAAAACTCTCCTGTGCGTTCTCATTTGAGGCTACACGCTGAGACATACACGCAACAGCAAAGCTTTTCGAGTTACAACGTGTTGTTTAGGAAGAACAAGATAATTTCTCACGATGCGGGATTTCCATAAAACGTGGTTTTTTGACAAATTTTGACGAAAGAAAATTCTCCTGTGGGTTCTCTTTTGAGGCTAAACGTTTAGACGTACACGCCACACCAAATCTTTTTGAGTTGCAACTTGTTGTTTAGGAGATACAAGCTAATTTTTTTACAATGAATTATTTCTTCTTGTAAAGTTTAAGTGTTTCCAATACGTATGCATTTGCCTCTACTCTGCAACACTGTATTTCCTTATAACGTGGTATTCTTACATATTCTTTCGAGAGAAAACTCTCCTGTGCGTTCTTTTTGGAGGCTACACACTTAGACATTCACGCAACACGAAAGCTTTTCGAGGTACAACGTGTTGTTTAGGAAAAACAAGATAATTTCGCATGATGCGGGATTTCCTTAAAACGTGGTTTTCTGACAAATTTGACGAAAGAAAATTCTCCTGTGGGTTCTCTTTTGAGGATTCACGTTTAGACGTACACACCACACCAAATCCTTTTGAGTTCTAACGTGTTGTTTAGGATATACAAGCTAATTTTGTACTATGTGTTATTTCTTCTCGTAAAGCTTAAGTGTTTACAATATGTATGTATTTGTCTTTACTCTGCAACACTGTATTTCCTTATAACGTAGTATTCCTACTTTTCTTTCGGGAGAAAACTCTCCCGTGCGTTCTCTTTTGAGGATACACGTTTAGACGTACACGCCACACCAAATCTTTTTGAGTTACAACTTGTTGTTTAGGAGATACAAGCTAATTTTTTAACGATGAATTATTTCTTCTCGTAAAGTTTAAGTGTTTCCAATATGTATATATTTGCCACTACGCTGCAACACTGTATTTCCTTATAACGTGGTATTCTTACATATTCTTTCGAGAGAAAACTCTCCTGTGCGTTCTCTTTGGAGGCTACACGCTTAGACATATACGCAACACCAAAGCTTTTCGAGTTACAACGTGTTTTTTAGGAAAAACAAGATAATTTCGCATGATGCGGGATTTCCTTAAAACGTGGTTTTCTGACAAATTTTGATGAAAGAAAATTCTCCTGTGGGTTCTCTTTTGAGGCTACACGTTTAGACATACACGCCACACCAAATCTTGTCGAGTTGCAACGTGTTGTTTAGGAGATACAAGATAATTTTGCATGATGCGTTATTTCTTCTCCTAAAGTGTTTCCAATAAGTACATATTTGTCTAAATTCTGCAACACTGTATTTCCTTATAACGTGGTATTCTTACATATTCTTTGGAGAGAAAACTATCCTGTGCATTCTCTTTGGAGGCTACACGCTTAGACATACACGCAACACCAAAGCATTTCGAGTTAGAACGTGTTGTTTAGGAAAAACAAGATAATTTCTCATGATGCGGGAATTCCTTAAAACGTGGTTTTCTGACAAATTTTGAGGAAATAAAATTCTCCTGTGCGTTTTCATTTGAGGCTAAACGTTTAGACGTACACGCCACACCAAATGTTTTCGAGTTACAACGTGTTCTTTAGGAGATACAAGCTAATTTTTTACGATGCTTTATATCTTCTTGTAAAGTTTAAGTGTTTCCAAAAGGAATGTATTTATCTTTAATTTGCCACAATGTATTTCCTTATAACGTGGTATTCTTACATACTCGTTCGAGAGAAATCTCTCCTGTGCGTTCTCTTTTGAGGCTACATGCTTAGACATACACGCAACACCAAAGATTTTCGAGTTACAATGTGTTGTTTAGAAAAAACAAGATAGTTTCGCATGATGCGGGATTTCCTTAATAAGTGGTTTTCTGACAAATTTTGACGAAAGAAAATTCTCCTGTGGGTTCTCTTTGGAGGCTACACGTTTAGACGTACATGCCACACGAAAACTTTTCGAGTTACAACGTGTTGTTTAGGAGATACAAACTAATTTTTTACGATGCTTTATTTCTTCTCATAGAGTGTTTCAAATACATATGTATTTGTCTTTACTCTGCAAAACTGTATTTCCTTATAATGTGGTATTCTTACATGTTCTTTCGAGAGAAAACTCTCCTGTGCATTCTCTTTTGAGGCTACACGCTTAGACATACACGCAACATCAAAGCTTTTCTAGTTACAAAGTGTTGTTTAGGAAAAACAAGATAATTTCGCACGATGAGTGATTTCCTTAAAACATGGATTTCTGACAAATTTTACGAACAAAAATTCTCCTGTGGGTTCTCTTTTGAGGCTTCACGTTTAGACGTACACGCCACACCAAATCTTTTCGAGTTACAATGTGTTGTTTAGGAGATACAAGCTAATTTTGTACGATGCGTTATTTCTTCTCATAAAGTTTTTCCAATAAGTATTTGTCTTTACTCTGCAACACTGTATTTCCTTATAACGTGGTTTTCTGACAAATTTTGATGAAAGAAAATTCTCCTGTGGGTTCTCTATTAAGGCTACACGTTTAGACGTACACACCACACCAAATCTTTTTGAGTTACAACGTGTTGTTTAGGAAAAACAAGATAGTTTCGCACGATGCGGGATTTCCTTAATAAGTGGTTTTCTGACAAATTTTGACGAAAGAAAATTCTCCTGTGGGTTCTCTTTTGAGGCTACACATTTAGACGTACATGCCACACCAAATCTTTTCGAGTTACAACGTGTTGTTTAGGAGATACAAACTAATTTTTTACGATGCGTTATTTCTTCTCATAAAGTGTTTCAAATACATACGTATTTGTCTTTACTCTGCAAAACTGTATTTCCTTATAATGTGGTATTCTTACATGTTCTTTCGAGAGAAAACTCTTCTGTGCATTCTCTTTTGAGGCTACACGCTTAGACATTCACACAACACCAAAGCTTTTTGAGGTACAACGTGTTGTTTAGGAAAAACAAGATAATTTAACATGATGCGGGATTTCCATAAAACATGGTTTTCTGACAAATTTGGCGAAAGAAAATTCTCCTGTGGGTTCTCTTTTGAGGCTACACGTTTAGACGTACATGCCAAACCAAATCTTTTTGAGTTACAACGTGTTGTTTAGGAGATACAAGCTAATTTTTTATGATGCGTTATTTCTTCTCGTAAAGTTTTTCCAATAAATAAGTATTTGTCTTTACTCTGCAAAACTGTATTTCCTTATAACATGGTATCTTACATATTCTTTCGAGAGAAAACTATCCTGTGCGTTCTCTTTGGAGGCTACACGCTTAGACATACACACAACACCAAAGCTTTTCGAGTTACAACGTGTTGATTAGGAAAAACAAGATAATTTCACACGATGCGGGATTTCCTTAAAATGTGGTTTTCTGACAAATTTTGACGTAAGAAAATTCTCCTGTGGGTTCTCTTTTGAGGCTACACATTTAGACGTACACGCCACACCAAATATTTTTGAGTTACCACGTGTTGTTTAGGAGATACAAGCTAATTTTGTACCATGCATTATTTCTTCTCATAATATGTTTCCAATACGTATGTATTGGCCTCTACTCTGCAGCAATGTATTTCCTTATAACGTGGTATTCTTACATATTCTTTCGAGAGAAAACTCTCCTGTGCATTCTCTTTTGAGGCCACACACTTGCACATACACCCAACACCAAAGCTTTTAGAGTTACAATGTTTTGTTTATGAAAAACAAGATAATTGCGCACAATGCGGGATTTCCTTAAAACGTGGATTTCTGACAAATTTTGATGAAAGAAAATTCTCCTGTGGGTTCTCTTTTGAGGCTACATGTTTAGACGTACACGCCACAACAAATCTTTTCGAGTTACAACGTGTTGTGTAGGAGATACAAGCTCATTTTGTACGATGATTTATTTCATCTCGTAAAGTTTATGGGTTTCCAATACATACGTATTTGTCTTTATTCTGCAACACTGTATTTCCTTATAACGTGGTATCCTTACAAATTCTATCGAGAAAAAACTCTCCTGTGCATTCTCTTTTGAGGCTACACGCTTAGACATACACGCAACACCAAAGCTTTCGAGTTACAACGTGTTGTTTAGGAAAAACAAGATAATTTCGCACGATGCGGGATTTACTTAAAACGTGGTTTCTGAAAAATTTTGACGAAAGAAAATTCTCCTGTGGGTTCTCTTTTGAGGCTACACGTTTAGACGTACACGCCACACCAAATCTTTTCGAGTTACAACGTGTTGTTTAGGAGATACAAGCTAATTTTGTACGATGCGTTATTTCTTCTAGTAAAGTGTTTCCAATACGTACGTATTTGGCTTTAGTCTGCAACACTGTATTTCCTTATAACGTGGTATTCTTACATATTCTTTCGAGAAAAAACTCTCCTGTGCATCCTTTTTTGAGGCTACACGCTTAGACATACACGCAACACCAAAGCTTTTCGCGTTACAATGTGTTGTTTAGGAAAAACCAGATAATTTCGCACAATGAGGGATTTCCTTAATACGTGGTTTTCTGACATATTTTGACCAAAGAAAATTCTCCTATGGGTTCTCTTTTGAGACTACACGTTTAGACGTACAGGCCAGTCCAAATCTTTTTTAAGTTACAAACGTGTTGTTTAGGCGATACAAGCTAATTTTGTACGATGCGTTATTTCTTCTTGTAAAGTTTTTCCAATAAATAAGTATTTGTCTTTACTCTGCAACACTGTATTTCCTTATAACGTGTCATTCTTACATATTCTTTTGAGAAAAAACTCTCCTCTGCCTTCTCTTTTGGGGCTACATGCTTAGACCATACTCCCAACACCAAAGCTTTTCGAGTTAAAACGTGTTGTTTAGGAAGATCTAGATAATTTCTCACGATGCGTGATTTTCTTAAAACGTGGTTTTCTGACAAAATTTGATGAAAGAAAATTGTCCTATGTGTTCTCTTTTGAGGCTACACGTTTAGACGTACACACCACACCAAATCTTTTCGAGTTACAACGTGTTGTTTTAGGAGATACAAGCTAATTTTTTACGATGCTTTATTTCATCTCGTAAAGTTTATGGGTTTCCAATACATACATATTTGTCTTTACTCTGCAACACTGTATTCCCTTATAACGTGGTATTCTTACATATTCTTTCGAGAGAAAACTCTCCTGTGTGTTCTCTTTTGAGGCTACACGCTTAGACATACACGCAATACCAAAGCTTTTCGAGTTACAATGTGTTGTTTAGGAAAAAACAACATAATTTCGCACGATGCGGGATTTTCCTTAAAACGTGGATTTCTGAAAATTTTTGACGAAAGAAAATTGTCCTGTGTGTTCTCTTTTGAGGCTACACGTTTAGACGTACACGCCACACCAAATCCTTTCGAGTTACAACGTGTTGTTTAGGAGATACAAGCTAATTTTCTACGATGCGTTATTTCTTCTCGTAACGTGTTTTCCAATACGTACATATTTGCCTTTAGTCTGCAACACTGTATTTCCTTATAACGTGGTATTCTTACATATTCTTTCGAGAGAAAACTCTCCTGTGTGTTCCCCTTTGAGGCTACACGCTTAGACATACAGGCAACACCAAAGCTTTTCGCGTTACAACGTGTTGATTAGGAAAAACAATATAATTTCGCGCGATGCGGGATTTCCTTAATAAGTGGTTTTCTGACAAATTTTGACCAAGGAAAATTCTCCTATGGGTTCTCTTTTGAGGCTACACGTTTAGACGTACAGGCCACACCTAATCTTTTTAAGGTACAACGTGTTGTTTAGGAGATACAAGCTAATTTTGTACGATAGGTTATTTCTTCTCGGAAAGTTTTTTCTAATAAGTAAAAATATGTCTTTACTCTGCAACACTGTATTTCCTTATAACGCGGTATTCTTACATATTCTTTCGTGAGAAAACTCTCCTGTGCGTTCTCATTTGAGGCTACACGCTTAGACATACACGCAACACCAAAGCGTTTCGAGTTACAATGTGTTGTTTAGGAAGAACAAGATAATTTCCCACGATGCGGGATTTCCTTAAAACATGGTTTTCTGACAAATTTTGATGAAAGAAAATTCTCCTGTGGGTTCTCTATTAAGGCTACACGTTTAGACGTACACACCACACCAAATCTTTTTGAGTTACAACGTGTTGTTTAGGAGATACAAGCTAATTTTTTTTATGATGCCTTATTTCTTCTCGTAAAGTTTAAGTGTTTCCAATACGTATGTATTTGCCTTTACTCTGCAACACTGTATTTCCTTATTACGTGGTATTCTTACATATTCTTTCGACAGTAAACTCTCCTGTGCGTTCTCTTTGGAGGCTACACGCCTAGACATACACGCCTAGACATACACGCAACAGCAAAGCTTTTCGAGTTACAACGTGTTGTTTAGGAAAAACAAGATAATTTCGCATGATGCGGGATTTCCTTAAAACGTGGTTTTCTGACAAATTTTGAAGAAAGAAAATTCTCCTGTGGGTTCTTTTTTGAGGGTACACGTTTAGACATACACGCCACACCAAATCCTTTCGAGTTATAACGTGTTGTTTAGGAGATACAAATTAATTTTTTACTATGTGTTATTTCTTCTCGTAAAGTTTAAGTGTTTCCAATAAGTATGTATTTGTCTTTACTCTGCAACACTATATTTCCTTATAACGTGGTATTCTTACATATTCTTTCGGGAGAAAACTCTCCTGTGCGTTCTCTTTTGAGGCTACACCCTTAGAAATACACGCAACACCAAAGCTTTTCGAGTTACAATGTGTTGTTTAGGAAAAACAAGATATTTTCGCACGATGCGGGATTTCCGTAAAACGTGGTTTTTGACAAATTTTGACCAAAGAAAACTCTCCTGTAGATTCTCTTTCGAGGCTACACGTTTAGACGTACACACCACACCAAATCTTTTCCAGTTACAACGTGTTGTTTAGGAGATACAAGCTAATTTTGCATGATGCTTTATTTCTTCTCGTAAAGTGTTTCCAATAAGTATGTATTTGTCTATACTCTGCAACACTGTATTTCCTTATAACGTGGTATTCTTACATATTCTTTCGAGAGAAAACTCTCCTGGGCATTCCCCTTTGACGCTACGCACTTAGACATACCCGCAACACCAAAGCTTTTCGAGTTACAACGTGTTGTTTAGGAAAAACAAGATAATTACGCACGATGCGGGATTTCCTTAATAAGTAGTTTTCTGACAAATTTTGACCAAGGAAAATTCCTCTATGGGTTCTCTTTTGAGGCTACACGTTTAGACGTACAGGCCACACCAAATCTTTTTAAGTTACAACGTGTTGTTTAGGAGATACAAGCTAATTTTGTACGATGCGTTATTTCTTCTCCTAAAGTTTTTTCCAATAAGTAAGTATATGTCTTTATTCTACAACGTGGTATTCTTTCATATTCTTTCAAGAGAAAACTCTCCTGTGCGTTCTCATTTGAGGCTACACGCTTAGACATATACGCAACACCAACGCTTTTCGAGTTACAACGTGTTGTTTAGGAAGAACAAGATAATTTCGCATGATGCGGGATTTATGCGTTTCCAATACATACGTATTTGTCTTTATTCTGCAACACTGTATTTCCTTATAACGTGGTATCCTTACAAATTCTATCGAGAAAAAACTCTCCTGTGCGTTCTCTTTTGAGGCTACACGCTTAAACATACAAGCAACACCAAAGCTTTTCGAGTTACAACGTGTTGTTTAGGATTTCCTTAAAGCGGGATTTCCTTAAAACGTGGTTTTCTGAAAAATTTTGACGAAAGAAAATTCTCCTGTGGGTTCTCTTTTGAGGCTACACGTTTAGACGTACAGGCCACACCAAATCTTTTCGAGTTACAACGTGTTGTTTAGGAGATACAAGCTAATTTTGTACGTTGCGTTATTTTTTCTCGTAAAGTGTTTCCAATACGTATGTATTTGCCTTTACTCTGCGACACTGTATTTCCTTATAAAGTGGTATTCTTACATACTCTTTCGAGAGAAAACTCTCCTGTGCGTTCTCTTTTGAGGCTACACGCTTAGACATACACGCAACACCAAAGCTTTTCGAGTTAAAACGTGTTGTTTAGGAAAAAGAAGATAATTGCGCACGATGCGGGATTTCCTTAAAACGTGGGTTCTCTTTTGAGGGTACACGTTTAGACGTACAAGCCACACCAAATCCTTTCGAGTTATAACGTGTTGTTTAGGAGATACAAGCTAATTTTTTACTATTTGTTATTCCACGTTATATGGAAAAACAGTGTTGCAGAGTAAAGACAAACATGTACGTATTGGAAACACTTTACGAGAAGAAATAACACATGGTAAAAAATTAGCTTGTATCTCCTAAACAACACGTTGTAACTCAAAAGGATTTGGTGTGGTGTTTATCTAAAGGTGTAGCCTCAAAAGAGAACCCACAGGAGAATTTTCGTTGGTCAAAATTTTTTCAGAAAACCACGTTTTCTGGAAATCCCGCATCGTGCGAAATTATCTTGTTTTTCCTAAACAACACGTTGTAACTCGAAAAGCTTTGGTTTTGCATGTATGTCTAAGCGTGTAGCCTCAAAAGAAACGCACAGGAGAGTATTCTCTTGAAAGAATATGTAAGAATACCACCTTATAAGGACATACAGTGTTGCACAGTAAAGACAGATACATACATTTTGGAAACACTTTACGAGAAGGAATAATCCATCATACAAAATTAGCTTGTATTTCCTAAACAACACGGTGTAACGCGAAAAGATTTTGTGTGGCGTGTACGTTGAAACGTGTAGCCTCAAAAGAGAACCCACAGGAGAATTTTCTTTCGTCAAAATATGTCGGAAAACCACGTTTTAAGGAAATCCCGCATCGTGCGAAATTATCTTGTTTTTCCTAAACAACATGTTGTAACTCGAAAAGCTTTGGTGTAAACAACACGTTGTAACGCGAAAATATTTGGTGTTGTGTTTACATCTAAATGCGTAGCCTCAAAAGAGAAGCCACAGGAGAATTTTCTTTGGTCAAAATTTTTTCAGAAAACCACGTTTTAAGGAAGTCCTGCATCATGCGAAATTATCTTGTTTTTCCTAAACAACACGTTGTAACTCGAAAAGCTTTGGTGTTGCGTGTATGTCTAAGCATGTAGCCTCAAAAGAGAATGCACAGTAGAGTATTCTCTCGAAAGAATATGTAAGAATACCACGTTATAAGGAAATACAGTGTTGCAGAGTAAAGAGAGATACTTACTTATTGGAAACACTTTACGAGAAGGAATAATACATCGTACAAAATTAGCTTGTATTTCCTAAACAACACGTTGTAACTTGAAGGATTTGGTGTGACGTGTAAGTTGAAACGTGTAGCCTCAAAAGAGAACCCACAGGAGAATTTTCTTTCGTCAAAATTTGTCAGAAAACCACGTTTTAAGGAAATCCCGCATTGTGCGAAATTATCTTGTTTTTCCTAAACAACACATTTTAAATCGAAAGCTTTGGTGTTGCATGTATGTCTACACGTGTGGCCTCAAAAGATAACACACAGGAGAGTTTTCTCTCGAAAGAATATATAAGAATACCACGTTATAAGGAAATACAGTGTTGCAGAGTAAAGACAAATACGTAGGTATTGGAAACACTTTACAAGAAGAAATAACGCATCGTACAGAATTAGCTTGTATCTCCTAAACAACACGATGTAACTCGAAAAGATTTGGTGTGGCGTGTACGTCTAAACGTGTAGCCTCAAAAGTGAACTTACAGGAGTATTTTCGTTCGTCAATATTTGTCAGAAAACCACGTTTTATGGAAATCCCGCATCGTGGAAATTATCTTGTTTTTCCTAAACAACACGTTGTAACTCTAAAAGCTTTGGTGCTGCGTGTATGTCTAAGCGTGTAGCCTCAAAAGAGAACGCACAGGAGAGTTTTCTCTCGAAAGAATATGTAAAAATACCACGTTATAAGGAAATACAATGTTGCAGTGTAAATACAAATACTTATGTATAGGAAACACTTTACGAGAAGAAATAAAGCATCGTACAAAATTAGCTTTTATCTCCTAAACAACACGTTGTAACTCGAAATATTTTGTGTGTCGTGTACGTCTAAACGTGTAGCCTCAAAAGAGAAGGCACAGGAGAGTTTTCTCTCGAAAGAATATGTAAGAATACCACGTTTTAAGGAAATACAGAGTTGCAGAGTAAAGACAAATATGTACGTATTGGCAACACCTTACGAGAAAAAATAAGGCATCGTACAAAATTAGTCTGTATCTCCTAAACAACACGTTGTAACTGAAAAGGATTTGGTGTGGCGTGTACGTCTAAACGTGTAGCCTCAAAAGAGAACCAACAGGAGAATTTTCTTTGGTCAAAATTTTTCAGAAAACCACGTTTTAAGGAAAACCCGCATCTTGCGAAATTATCTTGTTTTTCCTAAACAACACGTTGTAACTCGAAAAGCTTTGGTGTTGCCTGTATGTCTAAGCGTGTAGCCTCAAGAGAGAAGGCACAGGAGAGTTTTTTCTCGAAAGAATATGTAAGAATACCACGTTTTAAGGAAATACAGTGTTGCAGAGTAAAGACAAATACATTCGTATTGGCAACACTTTACGAGAAGAAATAACGCATCGTACAAAATTAGCTTGTATCTCCTAAACAACACGATGTAACTCGAAAAGATTTGGTGTGGCGTGTACGTCTAAACGTGTAGCCTCAAAAGTGAACTTACAGGAGTATTTTCTTTCGTCAAAATTTGTCAGAAAACCACGTTTTATGGAAATCCCGCATCGTGGAAATTATCTTGTTTTTCCTAAACAACACGTTGTAACTCGAAAAGCTTTGGTGCTACGTGTATGTCTAAGCGTGTAGCCTCAAAAGAGAACGCACAGGAGAGTTTTCTCTCAAAAGAATATGTAAGAATACCGCGTTATAAGGAAATACAGTGTTGCAGAGTAAAGACAAATAAGTAAATATTGGACACAATTTATGAGAAGAAATAACGCATCGTAAAAAATTAGCTTGTATCTCCTAAACAACACGTTGTAACTCGAAAAGATTTGGTGTGACATGTACGTCTAAACATGTACCCTCAAAAGAGAACTCACAGGAGAATTTTCTTTCATCAAAATTTGTCAGAAAACACGTTTTAAGGAAAGCTCGCATCGTGCAAAATTATCTTGTTTTTACTAAACAACAAGGTGTAACTCGAAAAGCTTTGGTGTTGAGTGTTTGTCTAAGCGTGTAGCCTCAAAAGAGAACGCACAGGAGAGTTTTCTCTCGAAAGAATATGTAAGAATACCACGTTATAAGGAAATACAGTGTTGCAGAGTAAAGACAAATAAGTACATATTGGAAACACTTTAGGAGAAGAAATAACGCTTCGTAAAAAATTTGCTTGTATCTCGTAAACAACACGTTGTAACTCGAAAAGATTTGGTGTGGCTCATACGTCTAAACTTGTAGCCTCAAAAGAGAACCCACAGGAGAACTTTCTTTCGTCAAAATTTGTCAGAAAACCACGTTTTAAGGATATCCCGCATCGTGCAAAATTATCTTGTTTTTCCTAAACAACACGTTGTAACTCGAAAAGCTTTGGTGCTGCATGTATGTCTATGCGTGTAGCCACTTAAGAGAAGGCACAGGAGATTTTTCTCTCGAAAGAACATGTAAGAATACAACGTTATAAGGAAATACAGTGTTGCAGAGTAAAGACAAATACGTACTTATTGGAAACACTTTACGAGAAGAAATAACGCATCGTAAAAAATTAGCTTGTATCTCCTAAACAACACGTGGTAACTCGAAAAGATTTGGTGTGGCGTGCACGTCTAAACGTGTAGCCTCAAAAGAGAACCAACAGGAGAATTTTCTTTCGTCAAAATTTGTCAGAACACCACGTTTTAAGGAAATCCCGCATCGTGCGAACTTATCTTGTTTTTCATAAACAACACGTTGTAACTTGAAAGGTTTTGGTGTTGCCTGTATGTCTAAGTGTGTAGCCTCAAAAGGGAACGCACAGGATAGTTTTCTCTCGACAGAATATGTAAGAATACCACGTTATAAGGAAATACAGTGTTGCAGAATAAAGACAAATACGTACGTATTGGAAACACTTTATGAGAAGAAATAACGCAGCGTACAAAATTAGCTTGTATCTCCTACACAACATGTGGTAACTCGAAAGGATTTGGTGTGGCGTGCACGTCTAAACGTGAAGCCTCAAAAGGGAACCCACAGGAGAATTTTCTTTCGTCAAAATTTGTCAGAAAACCACGTTTTAAGGAAATCCCGCATCGTGCGAAATTATCTTGTTTTTCATAAACAACAGGTTGTAACTCGAAAAGCTTTGTTGTTGCCTGTATGTCTAAGTGTGTAGCCTCAAAAGGGAATGCACAGGATAGTTTTCTCTTGAAATAATATGTAAGAAAACCACGTTTTAAGAAATACAGTGTTGCAGAGTAAAGACAAATATGTACGTATTGGAAACACTTTACGAGAAGAATTAACGCATTGTACAAAATTAGCTTGTATCTCCTAAACAATACGTTGTAATTCGAAAAGATTTGATGTGGCGTGTACGTCTAAATATGTAGCCTCAAAAGAGAACACACAGGAGAATTTTCTTTCGTCAAAATTTGTCAGAATCCACGTATTAAGGAAATCCCGCATTGTGCGAAATTATCTTGTTTTTCCTGCACAACACTTCGTAACTCGAAAAGCTTTGGTGTTGCGTGTATGTCTAAACGTGTGGCCTCAAAAGAGAATGCACAGGAGAGATTTCTCTCGAAAGAATATATAAGAATACCACGTTATAAGGAAATACAGTGTTGCAGAGTAAAGACAAATACGTAGGTATTGGAAACACTTTACGAGAAGTAATAACGCATCGTACAAAATTAGCTTGTATCTCCTAAACAACACGATGTAACTCGAAAAGATTTGGTGTGGCGTGTACGTCTAAACGTGTAGCCTCAAAAGAGAACTCACAGGATAATTTTTTTCGTCAAAATTTGTCAGAAAACCACGTTTTATGGAAATCCCGCATCGTGGAAATTATCTTGTTTTTCCTAAACAACACGTTGTAACTCGGAAAGCTTTGGTGGTGCGTGTATGTCTAAGCGTGTAGCCTCAAAAGAGAACGCACAGGAGAGTTTTCTCTCGAAAGAATATGTAAGAATACCACGTTATAAGGAAATACAGTGTTGCAGAGTAAAGACAAATAAGTACGTATTGGACACATTTTACGAGAAGAAATAACGCATCGTAAAAAATTAGCTTGTATCTCCTAAACAACACGTTGTAACTCGAAAAGATTTGGTGTGACGTGTACGTCTAAACGTGTAGCCTCAAAAGGGAACTCACAGGAGAATTTTCTTTCATCAAAATTTGTCAGAAAACACGTTTTAAGGAAATCTCGCATCGTGCAAAATTATCTTGTTTTTCCTAAAAAACACGGTGTAACTCGAAAAGCTTTGGTGTTGAGTGTTTGTCTAAGCGTGTAGCCTCAAAAGAGAATGCACAGGAGAGTTTTCTCTCGAAAGAATATGTAAGAATACCACGTTATAAGGAAATACAGTGTTGCAGAGTAAAGACAAATAAGTACATATTGGAAACACTTTAGGAGAAGAAATAACGCATCGTAAAAAATTTGCTTGTATCTCCTAAACAACACGTTATAACTCGAAAAGATTTGGTGTGGCGTGTACGTCTAAACCTGTAGCCTCAAAAGACAACGCACAGGAGAACTTTCTTTCGTTAAAATTTGTAAGAAAACCACGTTTTAAGGATATCCCGCATCGTGAAAATTATCTTGTTTTTCCTAAACAACACGTTGTAACTCGCAAAGCTTTGGTATTGCGTGTATGTCTATGCGTGTAGCCACTTAAGAGAACGCACAGGAGATTTTTCTCTCGAAAGAACATGTAAGAATACAACGTTATAAGGAAATACAGTGTTGCAGAGTAAAGACAAATACATACTTTTTGGAAACACTTTACGAGAAGAAATAACGCTTCGTAAAAAATTAGCTTGTATCTCCTAAACAACACGTGGTAACTCGAAAAGATTTGGTGTGGCGTGCACGTCTAAACGTGTAGCCTCAAAAGAGAACCAACAGGAGAATTTTCTTTCGTCAAAATTTGTCAGAACACCACTTTTTACGGAAATCCCGCATCGTGCGAAATTATCTTGTTTTTCATAAACAACACGTTGTAACTCGAAAAGTTTTGGTGTTGCCTGTATGTCTAAGTGTGTAGCCTCAAAAGGGAACGCACAGGATAGTTTTCTCGCGACAGAATATGTAAGAATACCACGTTATAAGGAAATACAGTGTTGCATAGTAAAGACAAATATGTACGTATTGGAAACACTTTATGAGAAGAAATCACGCATCGTATAAAATTAGCTTGTATCTCCTAAACAACACGTGGTAACTCGAAAGGATTTGGTGTGGTGTGCACGTCTAAACGTGAAGCCTCAAAAGAGAACCCACAGGAGAATTTTCTTTCGTCAAAATTTGTCAGAAAACCACGTTTTAAGGAAATCCCGCATCGTGCGAAATTATCTTGTTTTTCATAAACAACACATTGTAACTCGAAAAGCTTTGGTGTTACCTGTATGTCTAAGTGTGTAGCCTCAAAAGGGAACGCACAGGATAGTTTTCTCTCGAAAGAATATGTAAGAAAACCACGTTTTAAGGAAATACAGTGTTGCAGAGTAAAGACAAATACGTACATATCGGAAACACTTTACAAGAAGAATTAACGCATTGTACAAAATTAGCTTGTATCTCCTAAACAACACGTTGTAATTCGAAAAGATTTGGTGTGGCATGTACGTCTAAATATGTAGCCTCAAAAGAGAACACACAGGAGAATTTTCTTTCGTCAAAATTTGTCAGAAAACCACGTTTTAAGGAAATCCCGCATCGTGCGAAATTATCTTGTTTTTCATAAACAACACATTGTAACTCGAAAAGCTTTGGTGTTACCTGTATGTCTAAGTGTGTAGCCTCAAAAGGGAACGCACAGGATAGCTTTCTCTCGAAAGAATATGTAAGAAAACCACGTTTTAAGGAAATACAGTGTTGCAGAGTAAAGACAAATACGTACATATCTGAAACACTTTACAAGAAGAATTAACGCATTGTACAAAATTAGCTTGTATCTCCTAAACAACACGTTGTAATTCGAAAAGATTTGGTGTGGCATGTACGTCTAAATATGTAGCCTCAAAAGAGAACACACAGGAGAATTTTCTTTCGTCAAAATTTTTCAGAAAACCACGTTTTAAGCTAATCCCGCATCGTGCAAAATCATCTCCTTTTTCCTAAACAACATGTTGTAACTCGAAAAGCTTTGGTGTTGCGTGTATGTGTAAGGATGGAGCCTCAAAAGAGAAGGCACAGGAGAGTTTTCCCTGCGTGTAGCCTCAAAAGAGAACTCACAGTAGAGTTTTCTCTCGAAAGAATATGTAAGGATACCACATTACAAGGAAATACAGTGTTGCAGAGTAAAGACTAATACATATGTATTGGAAACACTTTATGAGAGAAATAACGCATCTTGCAAAATTAGCTTGTATGTCCTAAACAACACGTTGGAACTCGAAAAGATTTGGTGTGGCATGTACGTCTAAACGTGTAGCCTCAAAAGAGTACCCACAGGAGAGTTTTATTTCTTCAAAATTTGTCAGAAAACCACGTTTTAAGGAAATCCCGCATCGTGCGAAATTATGTTGTTTTTCCTAAATAACACGTTGTAACTCGAAAAGCTTTGGTGTTGTGTGTATATCTAAGCACGTAGCCTCAAAGGAGAATGCACAGGAGAGTTTTCTCTCGAAAGAATATGCAAGAATACCACGTTATAAGGAAATACAGTGTTGCAGAGTAAAGGCAAATATTTACGTAATGGAAACACTTAAACTTTATGAGAAGAAATAACGCTTCGTAAAAAAATTAGCTTGTATCTCCTAAACAACACGATGTAACTCGAAAAGATTTGATGTGGTGTGTACGTCTAAATGTGTAGCCTCCAAAGAGATCCCACAGGAGTATTTTCTTTCGTCAAAATTTGTCAGAAAACCACGTTTTAAGGAAATCCCGCATCGTGCTAAATTATCTTGTTTTTCCTAAACAACACATTGTAACTCGAAAAGCTTTGGTGTTGCGTGTATGTCAAAGCATACAGCCTCAAAAGAGAACGCACAGGAGAGTTTTCTCTCGAAAGAATATGTAAGAATACCACGTTATAAGGAAATACAGTGTTGCAGAGTAAAGACAAATATGTACTTATTGGAAACACTTAAACTTTACGAGAAGAAATAAGGCATCGTACAAAATTAGTATGTATCTCCTAAACATCACGTTATAACTCGAAAAGATTTGGTGTGGTGTGTACGTCTAAACGTGTAGCCTCAAACGAGAACCCACAGGAGAATTTTCGTTCATCAAAATTTGTCAGAAAACCACGTTTTAAGGAAATCCTGCATCGTGCGAAATTATCTTGTTTTTCCTAAGCAACACGTTGTAACGCGAAAACCTTTGGTGTTGCGTGTATGTCTAAGCGTGTAGCCTCAAAAGAGAATGCAAAGGAGAGTTTTTTTCTCGAAAGAATATATAAGAATACCACGTTATTAGGAAATACAGTGTTGCAGAGTAAAGACAAATATTTACGTATTGGAAAAACTTTACGAGAAGAAATAACGCATCTTACAAAATTAGCTTGTATCTCCTAAACAACACGTTGTAACTTAAAAAGATTTGGTGTGGCGTGTACGTCTAATCGTGTAGCCTCAAAAGAGAAACCATAGGAGAATTTTCTTTGGTCAAAATTTGTCAGAAAACCACGTATGAAGGAAATACCGCATCATGCGAAATTATCTTGTTTTTCCTAAACAAAACGTTTTAACTCGAAAAGCTTTGGTGTTGCGTGTATGTCTAAGCGTGTAGCCCCAAAAGAGAACGCACAGGAGAGTTTTCTCTCGAAAGAATATGTAAGAATACCACGTTGTAAGGAAATACAGTGTTGCAGAGTAAAGGAAAATACATATGTATTGGAAACGAAACATCAAAGCTTTTCGAGTTACAACGTGTTGTTTAGGAAAAGCAAGATAATTTCGCACGATGAGTGATTTCCTTAAAACATGGTTTTCTGAGAAATATTAACGAAAAAAAATTCTCCTGTGGGTTATCTTTTGAGGTTACACGTTTAGACGTGCACGCCACACCAAATCTTTTCGAGTTACAAACTGTTGTTTAGGAGATACAAGCTAATTTTTTACGATGCTTTATTTCTTCTTGTAAGGTGTTTCCAATAGGTACGTATTTGCCTTTAGTCTGCAACACTGTATTTCCTTATAACGTGGTATTCTTACATATTCTTTCGAGAGAAAACTTTCCTGTGCGTCCTCTTTTGAGGCTACACGCTTAGACATACACGCAATACCAAAGATTTTCGCGTTACAACGTGTTGTTTAGGAAAAACAAGATAATTTCGCACGAAGAGGGATTTCCTTAATACGTGATTTTCTGACAAATTTTGACCAAAGAAAATTCTCCTATGGGTTCTCATTTGAGACTACACGTTTGGACGTACAGGCCACACCAAATCTTTTTAAGTTACAACATGTTGTTTAGGAGATACAAGCTAATTTTTTTACGATGCATTATTTCTTCTCGTAAAGTTTAAGTTTTTCCAATAAGTATGTATTTGCCTCTACTCTGCAACACTGTATTTCCTTATAACGTGGTATTCTTACATATTATTTCAAGAGAAAACTCTCCTGTGCGTTCTCGGATTTCCTTAAACCGTTGTGTTCTGACAAATTTTGAAGAAAGAAAATTCTCCTGTGGGTTCTCTTATGATGCTACACGTTTAGACATGCACGCCACACCAAATCCTTTCGAGTTACCACGTGTTGTTTAGGAGATACAGGCTAATTTTGTACGATGTGTTATTTCTTCTCGTAAATTGTTTCCAATACGTACGTATTTGTCTTTCTCTGCAACACTGTATTTCCTTATAACGTGGTATTCTTACATATTCTTTCGAGGGAAAACTCTCCTGAGCGTTCTCTTTTGAGGCTACATGTTTAGACATACAAGCAACACCAAAGCTTTTCGAGTTACAACGTGTTGTTTAGGAAAAACTAGATAATTTCGCACGATGCGAGATTTCCATAAACGTGGTTTTGTGAAAAATTTGACAATAGAAAGTTCTCCTGTGGGTTCTCTTTTGAGGCTACATGTTTAGACGTACACGCCACACCAAATCTGTTCGAGTTACAACGTGTTGTTTAGGAGATACAAGCTAATATTTTACAATGTGTTAATTCTTCTCATAAAGTGTTTCCAATACGTACGTATTTGTCTTTACTCTGCAACATTGTATTTCCTTATAACGTGGTATTCTTACATATTCTTTCGATAGAAAACTGTCCTGTGCGTTCCCTTTTGTGGCTACACACTTAGACATACAGGCAACACCAAAGCTATTCAAGTTACAACATGTAGTTTAGGAAAAATTTTGTACGATGCATTATTTCTTCTCGTAAAGTGTTTCCAATACGTACTTATTTGTCTTTACTCTGCAACACTGTATTTCCTTATAACGTGGTATTCTTACATATTCTTTTGAGAGAAAACTCTCCTGTGCATTCTCTTTTGAGGCTACACGCTTAGACAAACACGCAACACCAAAGCTTTTCGAGTTACAACGTGTTGTTTAGGAAAAACAAGATAATTTCACACGATGTGAGATTTCCTTAAAACGTGGTTTCTGACAAATTTTGATGAAAGAAAATTCTCCTGTGGGTTCACTTTGGAGGCTACACGTTTAGACGTACGAGCCACACCAAATCTTTTCGAGTTACAACGTGCTGTTTAGGAAAAACAAGATAATTTCTCAGGATGCGAGATTTCCATAAAACGTGGTTTTCTGAAAAAATTTTGACGTAAGAAAGTTCTCCTGTGGGTTCTCTTATGAGGCTACACGATTACACGTACACGCCGCACCAAATTCTTTCGAGTTACAAGGTGTTGTTTAGGAGATACAAGCTAATTTTGTACCATGCGTTATTTCTTCTCATAAAGTATTTACAATACGTACCTATTTATCTTTAATCTGCAACACTTTATTTCCTTATAACGTGGTATTCTTACATATTCTTTCTTTTTTTTTCTTTTTTTTTCTTTTTCTTCTTTTTTTAGGCTTGATACAATTTATTTGCTTTTCTTTAGAATTTTTTTTATTGTTATTTTTTTTATTCGTACGATGCGGGATTTCCTTAAGACGTGGTTTTCTGACAAGTTCTAAGGAAAGAAAATTCTCCTGTGGGTTCTCTTATGAGGCTAAGCATTTAGACCTACACGCCACACCAAATCCTTTCGAGTTACAAGGTGTTGTTTAGGAGATACAAGCTAATTTTGTAACATGCATTAATTCTTCTCATAAAGTATTTACAATCTGTACCTATTTATCTTTACTCTGCAACACTGTATTTACTTATAACGTGGTATTCTTACATATTCTTTCGAGAGAAAACTCTCCTCTGCATTCTCTTTTGAGGCTACACGCGTAGACATACACGCCACACCAAAGCTTTTCGTGTTACAACATTTTGTTTGTGAAAAACAAGATAATTTCGCAGGATGCGAGATTTCCTTAAAACGTGGTTTCTGACAAATTTTCATGAAAGAAAATTCTCCTGTGGGTTCTCTTTTGAGGCTACACGAAGAAATAATGCATCGTTCAAAATTAGCTTGTATCTCCTAAACAACACGTTGTAACTCAAAAAGATTTGGTGTGGCGTGTACATCTAAACGTGTAGCCTCAAAAGAGAACCCACAGGAGAGTTTTCTCTCGAGAGAACATGTAAGAATACCACGTTATAAGGAAATACAGTGTTGCAGAATAAAGACAAATATGTACACATTGTAAACACTTTACGAGAAGAAATAACGCATCATACAAAATTAGCTTGTATCTCCTAAACAACACGTTGTAACTCGAAAAGATTTGGTGTGGCATGTACGTCTAAATGTGTAGCCTCAAAAGAGAACCCACAGGAGAATTTTTGTTCGTCAAAATATGTCAGAAAACCACGTTTTAAGGGAATCCCGCATCGTGTGAAATTATCTTGTTTTTCTTAAACAACACGTTGTAACTTGAAAAGATTTGGTGTTGCGTGTATGTCTAAGCATGTAGCCTCAAAAGCGAATGCACAGGAGAGTTTTCTCTCGAAAGAAGATGTAAGAATACCACGTTCTAGGAAATACAGTGTTGTAGACTAAAGACAAATACGTACGTATTGGAAACACTTTTAGAGATGAAATAATGCATCGTTCAAAATTAGCTTGTATCTCCTTAACAACACGTTGTAACTCGAAACAATTTGGTGTGGCGTGTACGACTAAACGTGTAGTCTCAAAAGAGAACCCAGAGGAGAATTTTCTTTCTTCAAAATGTTTCAGAAATCACGTTTTTAGGAAATCCCGCATTGTGCGAAATTATCTTGATTTTCCTAAACAACACGTTGTAACTCGAAAAGCTTTGGTGTTACGTGTATGTCTAAGCGTGTAGTCTCAAAAGAGAACGCAGAGGAGAGTTATCTCTCGAAAGAATATGTAAGAATACCACGTTATAAGGAAATACAGTATTGCGGAATAAAGACAAATACGTATGTATTGGAAACACTTTATGAGAAGAAATAAAACATCGTTCAAAATTAGTTTGTATCTCCTAAACAACACGTTGTAACTCGAAAAGATTTGGTGTGGCGTGTATGTCTAAGCGTGTAGCCTCAAAAGAGAACGCACAGGAGAGTTTTCTCTCGAAAGAATATTTAAGAATACCACGTTATAAGGAAATACAGTGTTGCAGAATAAAGACAAATACGTACATATTGGAAACACTTTATGAGAAGAAATAACGCATCGTACAAAATTAGCTTGTATCTCCTAAACAACACATTGTAACTCGAAAAGAGTTGGTGTGGCATGTACGTCTAAATGTGTAGCCTCAAAAGAGAACCCACAGGAGAATTTTCTTTCGTCAAAATATGTCAGAAAACCACGTTTTACGGTAATCCCGCATCGTGTGAAATTATCTTGTTTTTCCTAAACAACACGTTGTAACTTGAAAAGCTTTGGTGTTGCGTGTATGTCTAAGCGTGTATCCTCAAAAGCGAACGTACAGGAGTGTTTTCTCTCGAAATAAGATGTAAGAATACCACGTTCTAAGGAAATACAGCGTTGCAGACTAAAGACAAATAGGTACTTATTGGAAACACTTTTAGAGATGAAATAACGCATCGTTCAAAATTAGCTTGTATCTCCTAAACAACACGTTGTAACTCGAAAAGATTTGGTGTGGCGTGTACGTCTAAATGTGTAGCCTCAAAAGAGAACCCACAGAAGAATTTTCGTTCGTCAAAATTTTTCAGAAATCACGTTTTTAGGAAATCCCGCATTGTGCGAAATTATCTTGTTTTTCCTAAACAACACGTTGTAACTCGAAAAGCTTTGGTGTTACATGTATGTCTAAGCATGTAGCCTCAAAAGAGAACCCACAGGAGAGTTTTCTCTCGAAAGAATATGTAAGAATACCACGTAATAAGGATACGGTGTTGCAGAGAAAAGAGAAATACTTATGTATTGGAAACACTTGAGAAGAAATAACGCATGGTACAAAATTAGCTTGTATCTCCTAAACAACACGTTGTAACTCGAAAAGATTTGGTGTGATGTTTACATCTAAACGTGTAGCCTCAAAAGAGAACCCACAAGAGAATTTTCTTTCGTCAAATTTTTTTCAGAAAACCACGTTTTAAGGAAGTCCTGCATCGTGCGAAATCATCTTGTTTTTCCTAAACAACACGTTGTAACTCGAAAAGCTTTGGTGTTGCGTGTATGTCTAAGCGTGTAGCCTCAAAAGAGAAGGCACAGTAGTGTATTCTCTCGAAAGAATATGTAAGAATACCACGTTATAAGGAAATACAGTGTTGCAGAGTAAAGACAGATACTTACTTATTGGAAACACTTTACGAGAAGGAATAATACATAGTACAAAATTAGCTTGTATTTCCTAAACAACACGTTGTAACTCGAAGGATTTGGTGTGGCATGTAATTTGAAACTTGTAGCCTCAAAAGAGAACCCACAGGAGAATTTTCTTTTGTCAATATTTGTCAGAAAACCACGTTTTAAGGAAATCCCGCATTGTGCGAAATTATCTTGTTTTTCCTAAACAACACGTTATAACTCGAAAAGCTTTGGTGTTGCGTGTATGTCTAAACGTGTGGCCTCAAAAGAGAACGGACAGGAGAGTTTTCTCTCGAAAGAATATATAAGAATACCACGTTATAAGGAAATACAGTGTTGCAGAGTAAAGACAAATACGTATGTATGGGAAACACTTTACGAGAAGAAATAACACATCGTAAAAAATTAGCTTGTATCTCCTAAACAACACGTGGTAACTCGAAAAGATTCAGTGTGGCGTGTACGTCTAAACCTGTAGCCTCAAATGAGAAGACACAGTAGAATTTTCTTTCGTCAAAATTTGTCAGAAAACCACGTTTTAAGGAAATCCCGCATCGTGCGAAATTATCTTGTTTTTCCTAAACAACACGTTGTAACTCGAAAAGCTTTGGTGTTGCGTGTATGTCTAAGCGTGTAGCCTCTAAAGAGAACTCCCAGGAGAGTTTTCTCTTGAAAGAACATGTAAGAATACAATGTTATAAGGAAATAGAGTGTTGCAGAGTAAAGACAAATGCGTACTTATTGGAAACACTTTAAGAGAAGAAATAACACATAGTACAAAATTAGCTTGTATCTCCTAAACACTTGGTAACTGGAAAGGATTTGGTGTGGCGTGCACGTCTAAACGTGTAGCATCAAAAGAGAACCCACAGGAGAATTTTCTTTCCTCAAAATTTGTCAGAACACAATGGTTTAAGGAAATCCCGCATTGTGCGAAATTATCTTGTTTTTCATAAACAACACGTTGTAATTCGAAAAGCATTGGTGTTGCCTGTATGTCTAAATGTGTAGCCTCAAAAGGGAATGCAAAGGATAGTTTTCTCTCGAAAGAATATGTAAGAATACCATGTTATAAGGAAATACAGTGTTGCAGAGTAAAGACAAATACGTACGTTTTGGAAACACTTTACGAGAAGAATTAACGCATCGTACAAAATTAGCTTGTATCTCCTAAACAACACGTTGTAACTCGAAAAGGTTTGGCGTGGCGTGTACTTCTAAACATGTAGCCTCAAAAGAGAACCCACAGGAGAATTTTCTTTCGTCCAAATTTTTCAGAAAACCACGTTTTAAGGAAATCCCCCATCGTGCGAATTCATCTTCTTTTTCCTAAACAACATGTTGTAACTCGAAAAGCTTTGGTGTTGCGTGTATGTGTAAGCGTGGAGCCTCAAAAGAGAAGGCACAGGAGAGTTTTCTCTCGAAAGAATATGTAAGAATCCCACGTTATAAGGAAATACAATTTTGCAGATTAAAGACAAATAAGTACAGATTGGAAACACTTTACGAGAAGAAAGAATGCATCGTAAAAAATTAGCTTGTATCTCCTAAACAAAATGTTGTAACTCGAAAAGATTTGGTGTGACGTGTACGTCTAAACGTGTAGCCTCAAAAGAGAACCCACAGGAGAATTTTCTTTCTTTCTTTTTTTTTTTACGTTTTTTAAATTAAATATTTTCTTTATTTACATTTTAAATATTATCTGCATTCCTGGTTTCCCCTCTGAAAACACACTATCCCATAACCCCTTCTCCCTGCTCACCAACCCATCCACTCCCACTCCTTTTTTTTTGTCTTATTTTTTTTAGTGTTGACTTCTTTTTTATTCGATATAATTTATTTACATTTCAAATGATTTCCCCTTTTCTAGCCCCCCCACTCCCCGAAAGTCCCGAAAGCCCCCTTCTCTTCCCCTGTCCTCCCATCCACCCCTTCCCACTTCCCCGTTCTGGTTTTGCTAAATACTGTTTCACTGAGTCTTTCCATAACCAGGGGCCACTCCTCCTTTCTTCTTGTACCTCATTTGATGTGTGGATTATGTTTTGGGTATTCCAGTTTTCTAGGTTAATATCCACTTATTAATGAGTGCATACCATGATTCACCTTTTGAGTCTGGGTTACCTCACTTAGTATGATATTCTCTAGCTCCATCCATTTGCCTAAGAATTTCATGAATTCATTGTTTCTAATGGCTGAATAGTGCTCCATTGTGTAGATATACCACATTTTTTGCATCCACTCTTCTGTTGAGGGATACCTGGGTTCTTTCCAGCATCTGGCAATTATAAATAGGGCTGCTATGAACATAGTAGAACATGTATCCTTATTACATGGAGGGGAGTCTTCTGGGTATATGCCCAGGAGTGGTATAGCAGGATCTTCTGGAAGTGAGGTGCCCAGTTTTCGGAGGAACCGCCAGACTGATTTCCAGAGTGGTTTTACCAATTTGCAACCCCACCAGCAGTGGAGGAGTGTTCCTCTTTCTCCACACCCTCTCCAACAGCTGCTGTCTCCTGAATTTTTAATCTTAGCCATTCTGACTGGTGTAAGATGAAATCTTAGGGTTGTTTTGATTTGCATTTCCCTGATGACTAATGAAGTTGAGCATTTTTTAAGATGCTTCTCCGCCATCCGAAGTTCTTCAGGTGAGAATTCTTTGTTTAACTCTGTACCCCATTTTTTAATAGGGTTGTTTGGTTTTCTGGAGTCTAACTTCTTGAGTTCTTTATATATATTGGATATTAGCCCTCTATATGATGTAGGATTGGTGAAGATCTTTTCCCAATTTGTTGGTTGCCGATTTTTCCTCTTGATGGTGTCCTTTGCCTTACAGAAACTGTAATTTCATGAGGTCCCATTTGTCAATTCTTGCTCTTAGAGCATACGCTATTGGTGTTCTGTTCAGAAACTTTCTCCCTGTACCGATGTCCTCAAGGTTCTTCCCCAGTTTCTTTTCTATTAGCTTCAGAGTGTCTGGCTTTATGTGGAGGTCCTTGATCCATTTGGATTTGAGCTTAGTACAAGGAGACAAGGATGGATCAATTCGCATTCTTCTGCATGCTGACCTCCAGTTGAACCAGCACCATTTGTTGAAAAGGCTATCTTTCTTCCATTGGATGTTTTCAGCCTCTTTGTCAAGGATCAAGTGGCCATAGGTGTGTGGGTTCATTTCTAGATCTTCAATCCTGTTCCATTGATCCTCCTGTCTGTCACTGTACCAACACCATGCAGTTTTTAACACTATTGCTCTGTAGTATTGCTTGAGGTCAGGGATACTGATTCCCCCAGATTTTCTTTTGTTGCTGAGAATAGTTTTAGGTATCCTGGGTTTTTTGTTGTTCCAGATGAATTTGATAATTGCTCTTTCTAACTCTGTGAAGAATTGAGTTGGGATTTTGATGGGTATTGCATTGAATCTGTATAGTGCTTTAGGCAGAATGGCCATTTTAACTATATTGGTTCTACCGATCCATGAGCATGGGAGGTTTTCCCATTTTTTGAGGTCTTCTTCCATTTCCTTCTTCAGAGTCTTGAAGTTCTTGTCATACAGATCTTTCACATGTTTGGTAAGGGTCACCCCAAGATACTTTATACTGTTTGAGGCTATTGTGAAGGGGGTCATTTCCCTAATTTCTTTCTCAGCCTGCTTATCCTTTGAGTATAGGAAGGCCACTGATTTGCTTGAGTTGATTTTATAACCTGCCACTTTGCTGAAGTTGTTTATCAGCTGTAGGAGCTCTCTAGTGGAGTTCTTTGGGTCACTTAGGTAGACGATCATGTCGTCTGTAAATAATGATAGTTTGACTTCTTCCTTTCCAATTTGTATCCCTTTGACCTCCTTATGTTGTCGAATTGCCCGAGCTAGTACCTCAAGTACAATATTGAAAAGATAAGGAGAAAGGGGGCAGCCTTGTCTGGTCCTTGATTTCAGTGGGATTGCTTCAAGTTTCTCTCCATTTAGTTTGATGCTGGCTACCGGTTTGCTGTATATTGCTTTTACTATGTTTAGGTATGGGCCTTGAATTCCTGTTCTCTCCAAGACTTTAAGCATGAAGGGATGCTGAATTTTGTCAAATGCTTTTTCAGCATCCAATGAAATGACCATGTGGTTTTGTTCTTTGAGTTTGTTTATGTAGTGGATTGTATTGATGGATTTCCGTATATTGAACCAACCCTGCATTCCCGGGATAAAGCCTACTTGATCATGGTGGATGATCGTTTTGATGTGTTTTGGATTCGGTTAGCAAGAATTTTATTGAGTATTTTTGCATCGATGTTCATAAGGGAAATTGGTCTGAAGTTCTCTTTCTTTGTTGGATCTTTTTGTGGCTTTGGTATCAGCGGAATTGTGGCTTCGTAGAAGGAATTGGGTAGTGTTCCTTCTGTTTCTATTTTGTGGAATAGTTTGAAGAGTATTGGTGTTAACTCTTCTTTGAAGGTCTGGTAGAATTCTGCACTGAAGCCATCTGGTCCTGTGCTTTTTTTGGTTGGAAGACTTTCTATGACTCCTTCTATTTCTTTAGGCATTATGGGACTGTTTAGATGGTCTAGTTGGTCCTGATTTAATTTTGGTATTTGGTATCTGTCAAGGAAATTGTCCATTTCCTCCAGATTCTCCAGTTGTGTTGAGTACAGGCTCTTGTAGTAGGATCTGATGATTTTTTGGATTTCCTCAGTTTCCATTGTTATATCTCCCTTTTCATTTCTAAGTTTGTTAATTTGGATACTTTCTCTGTGCCCTTTGGTCAGTCTGGCTAAGGGTTTATCTATCTTGTTGATTTTCTCAAAGAACCAGCTCCTGGTTTTGTTGATTTTTTTGTATGGTTCTCTTTGTTTCTACTTGATTGATTTCGGCCCTGAGTTTGATGATTTCCTGCCTTCTACTCCTCCTGGGTGAAATAGCTTCTTTTTGTTCTAGGGCTTTCAGGTGTGTCATTAAGCTGGTAATGTATGCTCTCTCCATTTTCTTTTTGGAGGCACTCAGGGCTATGTGTTTTCCTCTTAGCACTGCTTTCATTGTGTCCCATAGATTTGGGTATGTTGTGTTTTCATTTTTATTGTGTTCTAAAAAGTCTTTAATTTCTTTCTTTATTTCTTCCTTGACCAAGGTATCATTGAGTAGAGTATTGTTCAGTTTCCACGTGTATGTGGGTTTTCTGTTGTTTCTGTTGCTATTGAAGACCACTTTTACTCCATAGTGATCAGATAGGAGGCATGGTATTAGTTCTATCTTCTTATATTTGTTGAGGTCTGTCTTGTGACCAATTATATGGTCGATTTTGGAGAAGGTACCATGAGGTGCTGAGAAAAAGGTATATTCTTTTGTTTTAGGATAGAATGTTCTATATATATCTGTTAAATCTAATTGGTCCAAAGCTTCAATTAGTTTCATTGTGTCCCTGTTTAGTTTCTGTTTTCCTGATCGGTCCATTGAGGAAAGTGCAGTGTTGAAGTCACCCACAATTATTGTGTTAGGTGCAATGTGTGCTTTTAGTTTTAATAAAGTTTCTTTTACGAAAGAGGGTGCCCTTGCATTTGGGGCATAGATGTTCAGGATTGACAGTTCTTCTTTTTGTATTTTTCCTTTGACCAGCAAGAAGTGTCCCTCAGGGTCTCTTTTGATGACTTTGGGTTGAAAGTCAATTTTATCTGATATTAAAATGGCTACTCCAGCTTGTTTCCTGAGACCATTTGCTTGTAAAATTGTCTTCCAGCCTTTTACTCTAAGGTAGTGTTTGTCTTTGACCCTGAGGTGTGTTTCCTGTAAGCAGCAAAATGTAGGGTCCTGTTTACGTATCCATTCAGTTAGTCTGTGTCTTTTTGTTGGGGCATTAAGTCCATTGATGTTAAGAGATATTAAGGAATAGTGATTGTTACTTCCTATCATTTTTGACGTTATTTTTTAAATTTGAATGCTTAACTTCTTTTGGGTTTGATGAAAGGTTACTATCTTGCTTTTTCCAGGGTGAAGTTTCCCTCCTTGTATTGGTATTGTCTTCCTATTATCCTTTTTAGGGCCGGGTTTGTGGATAGATATTGGGTAAACTTGGTTTTGTCATGAAATATCTTAGTTTCTGCATCTATGGTGATTGAGAGTTTTGCTGGATATAGTAGTTTTGGTTGGCATTTGTGTTCCCTTAGAGTCTGCATGAGATCTGCCCAGGACCTTCTAGCCTTCATAGTCTCCGGTGAAAAGTCTGCTGTGATTCTGATAGGTCTTCCTTTATATGTTACTTGGCCTTTTTCTCTTACTGCCTTTAGTATTCTTTCTTTGTTTAGAACATTTGGTGTTTTGATTATTATGTGACGGGAAGTATTTCTGTTCTGGTCCAGTCTGTTTGGAGTTCTGTAGGCTTCTTGTATATTCATGGGCATCTCTCTCTTTAGGTTAGGGAAGTTTTCTTCCATAATTTTATTGAAGATATTTGCTGGCCCTTTAAGTTGTAAATCTTCACTCTCATCTATGCCTATAATCCTTAGGTTTGGTCTTCTCATTGTGTCCTGGATTTCCTGGATATTTTGGGTTACAAGCTTTTTGCATTTTGCATTTTCTTTAACTGTTGAGTCCATGGTTTCTATGGAATCTTCAGCATCTGAGATTCTTTCTTCTATCTCTTGTATTCTGTTGTTTATATTTGCATCTCTGTCCCCTGATTTCTTCCCAAGGCTTTCTATCTCAAAAGTTGTCTCCCTTTGAGTTTTCTTAGTTGTTTCTACTTCTGATTTTAGATCCTGGATGGTTTTGCTTAGCTCCTTCACTTGCATGTTTGTGTTTTCCTGTAATTCTTTAAGAGTTTTTTGTGTTTCCTCTTTCATGAGCTCAGCCTGTTGACCAAAGTTCTCCTGTATTTCTTTAAGAGATTTTTGTGTTTCGTCTTTCATGACCTCAGCCTGTTGACCAAAGTTCTCCTGTATTTCTTTAAGTGTTTTTTGCATTTCCTCCTTGTTGGCTTTTGTATTCTCCTGGATTTCTTTCAATGATTTTTGTGTTTCCCTTGCAAGGGCTTCTAACTTTTGATCCATTTTCTCCTGAATTTCTTTAAGTATGTCCTTCATGTGTTCCTGTACCAGCATCATGACCAGTGATTTTAAATCCAAATCATGTTTTACTGGTGTGATGGGGTATCCAGGACATGTTGGTAGAGGAGAATTGGGTTCAGATGTTGCCATATTGCCTTGATTTCTGTTAGTGACGTTCCTGCGTTTGCATTTTGCCATCTAGTTCTCACTGGTGTTAGTTTGTCTTGTCAGTGCTGGACTCACCAGTGCAAGCTGCCCCTTCCCCGTTGGCCTCTGGTGCACAGCTTACCTCCTGCACTGCTTGTAGACAGGGTGCTGCTGCCCAGGCTGTTCAGATCCCAAAGCAGGCACCCGAAGGCTCCTGCTGGGCCCCGCTGGATTCACTGGAGCACACTGACTTCTCCCAGCTGGCCGCCCGGAAACCCAGCTAGCCACTTGCAGGACTTGGAGATGTGGTGCTGCCGCCCAGGCTGATCTGGGCAGCAGAACTCCCAACCGGGTTGGTGCACACAAGGCTAGCCTAGCTGCTCAGGCCCTGAGTCTAGGCAAAAGCCTGGCAGGCCAATGTCGGTGCAAAGTTCCCCTCAGCTGTGGGTGTTAATTGGGTGTGTCAGGTGGCTAGGATGGTGGCGTGTGCGAGTTCCCTGAGAGTGCTGGGAGAGTCTGCTGGGCTAACAACCTCCTGGCTGGGTCAGCACACAGATGGCCCAACGAGCAGCCCAGGGCCTGGGGGTCAGTCCAGGGCCTGACCGTCTGAGACCCCTGCTATGTCCGCCTCGGGCTATGCCTGTTAGCTGGTTTGGTTTTGCCTGCTAGGTCTCTCTGGCTTCCCGTAGGCAAAATGGTGGTGGTGCGCAAACTGGCCCGGATAAACAACCTCCTGGCCGGGTCGGCACACAGATGGCCCACCGAGCAGCCCAGGGCCTGGGGGCAGTCCAGGGACTGACCGTCTGAGACCCCTGCTATGCCTGTTAGCCGGTTTGGTTTTGCCTGCTAGGTCTCCCTGGCTTCCCCCAGGCAAAATGGTGGTGGTGCGCGCGCCGGCCCTGGAGGAAAAAAACCTCCTGGCCGGGTTTGCACCCCGGTGGACCCCCGATCAGCTCAGGGCCTGGGTGCAGGCCAACGCCCGTCGGGCTTAGACCCCCGCGATGTTGTTCTCGGGTTATATTTGCGTACCTCAGTCTGATTTCTCTGGCGACCGAGAACCAATATGGAGCCCTCGTAACTGACTGGCGGGAGGCAGAGTTCTGATGTGGCTTCCGTGTGGTGAAAGGCACCGTAAATCCGCCGCTGCTTGCAGCCTGGCTGGCCAGCGATGGCCAGTGGTCGTGGGCACCGGGTCTGCCTGGACCCTGTCCGCTTGGTTCTACTGCTGATGGCCCTTCCTCTGGACCAGCCACTGCTGCTGCTACTGCTGCTGCTGCCGCCGCTCCCAGGCCCAAGAATTTTATTTCATCAAAATTTGTCAGAAACCACGTTTTAAGGAAATCTCGCATCGTGTGAAATTATCTTGTTTTTCATAAACAACACGTTGTAAATCGAAAAGCTTTGGTGTTGCGTGTATGTCTAAGCGTGTAGCCTCAAAAGAGAACGTACAGGAGAGTTTTCTCTCGAAAGAAAATGTAGGAATACCACGTTATAAGGAAATAAAGTGTTGCAGAGTAAAGACAAATACGTACATATTGGAAACACTTTAAGAGAAGAAATAACGCATCGTACAAAATTAGCTTGTATCTCCTAAACAAAGCTTTGTAACTCGAAAAGATTTGGTGTGGCTCATACCTCTACAAGTGTAGCCTCAAAAGAGAACCCACAGGAGGAAATTCTTTCGTTAAAAATTTTCAGAAAACCACGATTTATGGAAATCTCGCATCATGCGAAATTATCTTGTTTTTTCCTAAACAACACGTTGTAACTCGAAAAGCTTTGGTGTTGCATGTTTGTCTAAGCGTGTAGCCTCGAAAGAGAACGCACAGGAGAGTTTTCCCTCGAAAGAATATGTAAGAATACCACGTTATAAGGAAATACAGTGTTGCAGAGTAAAGACAAATTCGTACGTATTGGAAACACTTTATGAGAAGAATTAACGCATCTTACAAAATTAGCTTGTATCTCCTAAACAAAACGTTGTAACTCGAAAGGATTTGGTGTGGCGTGTACATCTAAACATGTAGCCTCAAAAGAGAACCCACAGGAGAATTTTCTTTCGTCAAAATTTTTCAGAAAACCACGTTTTAAGGAAATCCCGCATCGTGCGAAATTATCTTGTTTTTCCTAAACAACACGTTGTAACTCGAAAAGCTTTGGTGTTGCGTGTATGTCTAAGCGTGTAGCCTCAAAAGAGAAGGCACAGGAGAGTATTCTCTTGAAAGAATATGTAAGAATACCACGTTATAAGGAAATACAGTGTTGCAGAGTAAAGACAGATACTTACTTATTGGAAACACTTTACGAGAAGGAATAATACATCGTAAAAAATTAGCTTGTATTTCCTAAACAACACGTTGTAACTCGAAGGATTTGGTGTGGCGTGTAAGTTGAAACGTGTAGCCTCAAAAGAGAACCCACAGGAGAATTTTCTTTCGTAAAAATTTGTCAGAAAACCACGTTTTAAGGAAATCCCGCATTGTGCGAAATTATCTTGTTTTTCCTAAACAACACGTTGTAATTCGAAAAGCTTTGGTGTTGCGTGTATGTCTAAACGTGTGGCCTCAAAGGAGAACGCACAGGACAGTTTTCTATTGAAAGAATATGTAAGAATACCACGTTATAAGGAAATACAATGTTGCAGGGTAAAGACAAATATGTATGTATTGGAAACACTTTATGAGAAGAATTAACGCATTGTAAAAAATTAACTTGTATCTCCTAAACAATACGTTGTAACTCGAACAGATTTGGTGTGGCGTGTACGTCTAAACATGTAGCCTCAAAAGAGAACCCACAGGAGAATTTTCTTTCGTCAAAATTTTTCAGAAAACCACGTGTTAAGGAAATCCCCCATCGTGCGAAATCATCTTCTTTTTCCTAAACAACATGTTGTAACTTGAAAAGCTTTGGTGTTGCGTGTATGTGTAAGCATGGAGCCTCAAAAGAGAAGGCACAGGAGAGTTTTCTCTCGAAAGAATATGTAAGAATACCACGTTATAAGGAAATACAATTTTGCAGAGTAAAGACAAATAAGTACATATTGGAAACACTTTATGAGAAGGAAGAATGGATCGTAAAAAATTAGCTTGTATCTCCTAAACAACACGTTGTAACTCGAAAAGATTTGGTGTGACGTGTATGTCTAAACGTTTAGCCTCAAAAGAGAACCCACAGGAGAATTTTCTTTCATCAAAATTTGTCAGAAACCACGTTTAAAGGAAATCTCGCATCGTGCGAAATTATCTTGTTTTTCCTAAACAACACGTTGTAAATCGAAAAGCTTTGGTGTTGCATGTTTGTCTAAGCGTGTAGCCTCAAAAGAGAACGCACAGGAGAGTTTTCTCTTGAAAGAATATGTAGGAATACCACGTTATAAGGAAATACAGTGTTGCAGAGTAAAGACAACTACGTACGTATTGGAAACACTTTAAGAGAAGAAATAACGCATCGTACAAAATTAGCTTGTATCTCCTAAAGAACACTTTGTAACTCGAAAAGATTTGGTGTGGCTCGTACCTCTAGAAGTGTAGCCTCAAAAGAGAACCCACAGGAGAACTTTCTTTCATCAAAATTTTTCAGAAAACCACGTTTTATGGAAATCTCGCATCGTGCGAAATTATCTTGTTTTTCCTAAACAACACGTTGTAACTCGAAAAGCTTTGGCGTTGCGTGTATGTCTACACGTGTAGCCTCAAAAGAGCACGCACAGGAGCGTTTTCCCTCGAAAGAATATGTAAGAATACCACGTTATATGGAAATACAATGTTGCAGAGTAAAGGCAAATAAGTACATATTGGAAACACTTAGGAGAAGAAATAACGCATCTTACAAAATTTGCTTGTATCTCCTAAACAACACGTTGTAACTCGAAAAGATTTGGTGTGGCTCGTACGTCTACACGTGTACCCTCAAAAGAGAAACCACAGGATAACTTTCTTTCGTCAAAATTTGTCAGAAAACCACGTTTTAAGGAAATCCCGCATCGTGCAAAATTATCTTGTTTTTCATAAACAACATGTTGTAACTCAAAAAGCTTTGGTGTTTCGTGTATGTCTAAGCCTGTAGCCTCTAAAGAGAACGCACAGGAGAGTTTTCTCTCGAAATAACATGTAAGAATACAACGTTATAAGGAAATACAGTGTTGCAGAGTAAAGACAAATACGTAATTATTGGAAACACTTTACGAGAAGAAATAACGCATCGTAGAAAATTAGCTTGTTTCTCCTAAGCAACACGTGGTAACTCGAAAGGATTTGGTGTGGCATGTATGTCTAAACGTGGAGCCTCAAAAGAGAACCCACAGGAGAATTTTCATTCGTCAAAATTTGTCATAAAACCACGTTTTAAAGAAATCCCGCATCGTGCGAAATAATCTTGTTTTTCATAAACAACACGTTGTAACTCTAAAAGCATTGATGTTGCCTGTATGTCTAAGTGTGCAGCCTCAAAAGGGAACGCACAGGATACTTTTCTCTCGAAAGAATATGTAAGAATACCACGTTATAAGGAAATACAGTGTTGCAGAGTAAAGACAAATATGTATGTATTGGAAACACTTTATGAGAAGAATTAACGCATCGTACAAAATTAGCTTGTATCTCCAAAACAACACGTTGTAACTCGAAAAGATTTGGTGTGGCGTGTACATCTAAACATGTAGCCTCAAAAGAGAACCCACAGGAGAATTTTCTTTCGTCAAAATTTTTCAGAAAACCACGTTTTAAGGAAATCCCGCATCGTGCGAAATCATCTTCTTTTTCCTAAACAACATGTTGTAACTCGAAAAGCGTTGGTGTTGCGTGTATGTGTAAGCGTGGAGACTCAAAAGAGAAGGCACAGGAGAGTGTTCTCTTGAAAGAATATGTAAGAATACCACGTTAAAAGGAAATACAATTTTGCAGAGTAAAGACAAATAAGTACATATTGGAAACACTTTACGAGAAGAAATAATGCATCGTAAAAAATGAGCTTGTATCTCCTAAACAACACGTTGTAACTCGAAAAGATTTGGTGTGTCATGTACGTCTAAAAGTGTAGCCTCAAACGAGAACGCACAGGAGAATTTTCTTTCATCAAAATTTGTCTGAAACCACTTTTTAAGGAAATAGCGCATCGTGCGAAATTATCTTGTTTTTCCTAAACAACACGTTGTAACTCGAAAAGCTTTGGTGTTGCATGTATGTCTAAGCATGTAGCCTCAAAATAGAATGCACAGGAGAGTTTTCTCTCGAAAGAATATGTAAGAATACCACGTTATAAGGAAATACAGTGTTGCAGAATAAAGACAACTACGTACGTATTGGAAACACTTTAAGAGAAGAAATAAAGCATCGTACAAAATTTGCCTGTATCTCCTAAACAACACGTTATAACTCGAAAATATTTGGTGTGGCTCGTACTTCTACACTTGTAGCCTCAAAAGAGAACCAACAGGAGAACTTTTTTTCGTCAAAATTTGTCAAAGAACCACGTTTTAAGGAAATCCCGCATCGTGCAAAATTATCTTGTTTTTCCTAAACAACACGTTGTAACTCGAAAAGCTTTGGTGTTGCGTGTATGTCTGAGCATGTTGCCTCTAAAGACAATGCACAGGAGAGTTTTCTCTCAAAAGAACATGTAATAATACAACGTTAAAAGGAAATACAGTGTTGCAGAGTAAAGACAAATACGTACGTATTGGAAACACTTTACGAGAAGAAATAACGCATCATACAAAATTAGCTTGTATCTCCTAAACAACACGTGGTAACTCTAAAGGATTTGGTGTGGCGTGTACGTCTAAATGTGTAGCCCCAAAAGTGAACCGACAGGAGAATTTTCTTTCGTCAAAATTTGTCAGAAAACCACGTTTTAAGGAAATCCTGCATCGTGCGAAATTATCTTGTTTTTCCTAAACAACATGTTGTAACTCGAAAAGCTTTGGTGTTGCCTGTATGTCTAAGTGTGTAGCCTCAAAAGAGAACGCACAGGATAGTTTTCTCTCGAAATAATATGTAAGAATACCACGTTATAGGAAACACAGTGTTGCAGAGCAGACAAATATGTACACATTGGAAACACTTTAGGAGAAGAAGTAACGCATCGTAGAAAATTAGCTTGTATCTCCTAAACAAAACGTTGTAACTCGAAAAGATTTGGTGCGGCGTGTACGTCTAAACGTGTAGCCTCAAAAGAGAACCCACAGGAGAATTTTCTTTCGTCAAAATTTTTCAGAAAACCACGTTTTAAGGAAATCCCGCATCGTGCCAAATCATCTTCTTTTTCCTGAACAACATGTTGTAACTCGAAAAGCTTTGGAGTTGGGTGTATGTCTAAGCTTGTAGCCTCAAAAGAGAATGCACAGGAGAGTTTTCTCTCGAAAGAATTTGTAAGAATACCATGTTATGAGAAAATACAGTGTTGCAGAATAAAGACAAATACGTACGTATTGGAAACACTTTAAGAGAGGAAATAACACATCGTACAAAATTATCTTGTATCTCCTAAACAACAATTGGAACTCGAAAAGATTTGTTGTGGCTCGTACTTCTACACGTGTAGCCTCAAAAGAGAACCCACAGGAAAACTTTCTTTCGTCAAAATTTTTCAGAAAACCACGTTTTATGGAAATCTCGCATCGTGCGAAATTATCTTGCTTTTCCTAAACAACACATTGTAACTCGAAAATCTTTGCCGTTGCGTGTATGTCTAAGTGTGTAGCCTCTAAAGAGTACGCACAGGAGAGTTTTCTCTCAAAAGAACATGTAAGAATACAACGTTATAAGGGAATACAGTGTTGCAGAGTAAAGACAAATACATACTTGATGGAAACACTTTACGAGAAGAAATAACGCATTGTAAAAAAATAGCTTGTATCTCCTAAACAACACGTGGTAACTCGAAAGGACTTGGTGTGGCGTGTACGTCTAAACGTGTAGCCTGAAAAGAGAACCCATAGGAGAATTTTCTTTCTTCAAAATTTTTCAGAAAATCACGTTTTAACGAAATCCCGCATCCTGCGAAATTATCTTGTTTTTCCTAAACAACAAGTTGTAACTCGAAAAGCTTTGGTGTTGCGTGTATGACTAAGTGTGTAGCCACAAAAGGGAATGCACAGGAGAGTTTTCTCTCGAAAGAATATGTAAGAATACCACGTTATAAGGAAATACAGTGTTGCAGAGTAAAGACAAATACGTACATATTGGAAACACTTTAAAAGAAGAAATATCGCATCATACAAAATTAGCTTGTGTCTCCTAAACAACTCGTTGTAACTCGAAAAGTTTTGGTGTGACGTGTACGTCTCAACGTGTAGCCTCAAAAGAGAACCCACAGGAGAATTTTCTTTCATCAAAATTTGTCAGAAACCACGTTTTAAGGAAATCTCGCATTGTGCGAAATTATCTATTTTTCCTAAACAACACGTTGTAACTCGAAAATCTTTGGTGTTGTGTGTATGTCTAAGCATGTAGCCTCAAAAGAGAACACACAGGAGAGTTTTCCCTCAAAAGAATATGTAAGAATATCACATTATAAGGAAATACAGTGTTGCAGAGTAAAGACAAATACGTATGTATTGGAAACACTTTACGAGAAGAACTAATGCATCATACAAAATTAGCTCGTATCTCCTAAACAACCGGTTGTAACTCGAAAGGATTTGGTGTGGCGTGTACGGCTAAACGTGTAGCCTCAAAAGAGAACCAACAGGAGAATTTTCTTTCGTCAAAATATGTGAGAAAACCACGTTTTAAGGAAATCCCTCATCGTGCAAAATTATCTTGTTTTTCCTAAACAACAAGTTGTAACTCGAAAAGCTTTGGTGTTGCGTGTATGTCTAAGCGTGTAGCCTCAAAAAAGAATGTAAAGGAGAGTTTTTTCTCGAAAGAATATTTAAGAATACCACGTTATAAGGAAATACATTGTTGCAGTGTAAAGACAAATACGTACATATTGGAAACTCTCTACGAGAAGAAATAACGCATCGTAAAAAATTAACTTGTTTCTCCTAAACAACACGTTGTAACTCGAAAAGATTTGGTGTGGCGTGTACGTCTAAACGTGTAGCCTCAAAAGAGAACCCACAGGACAATTTTCTTTCGTTAAATTTTTTTCAGAAAACCGCGTTTTAAGGAAACATATTGCTGCAGAGTAAAGACATACGTACTTATTGGAAACACATTATGAGAAGAAATAACGCATGGTACAAAATTAGCTTGTATCTCCAAAAGAACACGTGGTAACTCAAAAAGATTTGGTGTGGCGTGTACGTCTGAACGTGTAGCCTCAAAAGAGAACCCACAGGAGAATTTTCTTACGTCAAAATTTGTCAGAAAACCACGTTTTAAGGAAATCCCGCATCGGACGAAATTATCTTGTTTTTCCTAATCAACACGTTGTAACTCGAAAAGTTTTGGTGTTGCGTGTATGTCTAAGCATGTAGCCTCCAAAGAGAACGAACAGGATAGTTTTCTCTCAAAAGAATATGTAAGAATACCACGTGATAAGGAAATACAGTGTTGCAGAGTAAAGACAAATACGTACTTATTGGAAACACTTTACGAGAAGAAATAATGCATCATGCAAAATTAGCTTGTATCTCCTAAACAACACGCTGTAACTCGAAAAGATTTGGTGTGGCGTGTACGTCTAAACGTGTAGCCTCAATGAGAACCCACAGGAGAATTTTCTTTCGTCAAAATTTGTCAAAAACCACGTTTTAAGGAAATCCCGCATCGTGCGTAATTATCTTGTTTTTCCTAAACAACATGTTGTAACTCGAAAATCTTTGGTGTTGCGTGTATGTCTAAGCGTGTAGCCTTAAAAGAGAACGCACAGGAGAGTTTTTTCCCGAAAGAATATGTAAGAATACCACGTTATAAGTAAATACAGTGTTGCAGAGTAAAGACAAATACATACTTTTTGGAAACACTTAAACTTTACGAGTAGAAATAACACATAGTACAAAATTAGCTTGTATCTCCTAAACAACACGTTATAACTCGAAAGGATTTGGTGTGGCTTGTACATCTAAACGTGGACCCTCAAAAGAGAACCCACAGGACAATATTCTTTCGTCAAAATTTGTCAGATAACCACGTTTTAAGGAAATCCCGCATCATGCGTAATTATCTTGTTTTTCCTAAACAACACGTTGTAACTCGAAAAGCTTTGGTTTTGCGTGTATGTCTAAGCATGTAGCCTCCAAAGAGAACGCACAGGAGAGTTTTCTCTCGAAAGAATATGTAAGAATACCACGTTATAAAGAAATACAGTGTTGCAGAGTAAAGGCAACTACATACGTATTGGAGACACTTAAACTTTACGAGAAGAAATAACGCATCATAAAAATATTAGCTTGTATCTCCTAAACAACACGTTGAAATTCAAGAAGATTTGGTGTGGCGTGTACAACTAAACGTGTAGCCTCAAAAGAGAACCCACAGGAGAATTTTCTTTGGTCAAAATTTGTCAGAAAACCACGTTTTAAGGAAATCCCGCATCGTGGGAAATTATCTTGTTCTTCCTAAACAACACGTTGTAACTTGAAAAGCGTTGGTGTTGCGTATATCTCTAAGCGTGTAGCCTCAAATGAGAACGCACAGGAGAGTTTTCTCTTGAAAGAATATGTAAGAATACCACGTTATAAGGAAATACAGTGTTGCAGAATAAAGACATATACTAACTTATTGGAAAAACTTTAGGAGAAGAAATAACGCATCGTACAAAATTAGCTTGTATCTCCTAAACAACACGTTGTAACTTAAAAAGATTTGGTGTGGCCTGTACGTCTAAACGTGTAGCCTCAAAAGAGAACCCATAGAGGAATTTTCCTTAATCAAAATTTGTCAGGAAACCACTTATTAAGGAAATCCCGCATCGTGCGTAATTATCATGTTTTTCCTAAACAACGCGTTGTAACTCGAAAAGCTTTGGTGTTGCGTGTCCGTCTAAGTGCGTAGCCTCAAAGGGGAACGCACAGGAGAGTTTTCTCTTGAAAGAATATGTAAGAATACCACGTTATAAGGAAATACAGTGTTGCAGAGTATAGACAAATACGTACTTATTGGAAACACTTTAGGAGAAGAAATAAAGCATCATGCAAAATTAGCTTGTATCTCCTAAACAACACGTTTTAACTGGAAAAGATTTGGTGTGGTGTGTACGTCTAAACGTGTAGCCTCAAAAGAGAACCCACAGGAGAGTTTTCTTTGGTCATAATTTGTCAAAAACCACGTTTTACGGAAATCCCGCATCGTGCGAAAATATCTTGTTTTTCCTAAACAACACGTTGTAACTCGAAAAGCTTTGGTGTTGCGTGTATTTCTAATCGTGTAGCCTCAAAAGAGAATGCACAGGAGAGTTTTCTCCCGAAAGAATATGTAGGAATACCACGTTATAAGGAAATACAGTGTTGCAGAGTAAAGACAAATACATACTTATTGGAAACACTTAAACTTTACGAGAAGAAATAACACATAGTACAAAATTAGCTTGTATCTCCTAAACAACACGTTATAACTCGAAAGGATTTGGTGTGGCGTGTACGTCTAAACGTGTACCTTCAAAAGAGAACCCACAGGAGAATTTTATCCTGTGCGTTCTCTTTTGAGGTTACACCCTTAGACATACACGCAACACCAATGCTTTTCGAGTTACAACGTGTTGTTTAGGAAAAACAAGATAATTTCGCACGATGCGAGATTCCCTTAAAACCTGGTTTCTGACAAATTTTGATGAAAGAAAATTCTCTTGTGGGTTCTCTGTTGAGCCTACACGTTTAGACGTACATGTCACAGCAAATCTTTTCGAGTTACAACGTGTTGTTTAGGAGATACAATCTAATTTTGTACGATGTGTTATTTCTTCTTGTAAAGTGTTTCCAATATGTACCTATTTGTCTTTACTCTGCAAAATTGTATTTCCTTATAACGTGGTATTCTTACATAATCTTTCAAGAGAAAACTCTCCTGTGCCTTCTCTTTTGAGGCTACACACTTACACATACACGCAACACCAAAGCTTTTCGAGTTATGACATGTTGTTTAGGAAAAAGAAGATGATTTCGCACGATGCGGGATTTCCTTGAAACTTGGTTTTCTGAAAATTTTTGACGAAAGAAAATTCTCCTGTGGGGGCTCTTTTGAGGCTACATGTTTAGACGAACATGCCACACCAAATCGTTTTGAGTTACAACGTGTTGTTTCGGAGATACAAGCTAATTTTGTAGGATGCGTTACTTATTCTCGTAAAGTGTTTCTAATACGTACGTATTTGTCTTTACTCTGCAACACTGTATTGCCTTATAACGTTGTATTCTTACATATTCTTTCCAGAGAAAACTGTCTCGTGCTTTCCCTTTTGCAGCTACACACTTAGACAAACAGGCAACACCAAAGATTTTCGAGTTACAACGTGTTGTTTATGAAAAACAAGATAATTTCGCGCGATGCGGGATTTCCTTAAAATGTAGTTTTCTGAAAAATTTTGACCAAAGAAAATTCTTCAGTGGGTTTTCTTTTGAGGCTACATGTTTAGACGTACATGCCACACCAAATACTTTCGAGTTACCACGTGTTATTTAGGAGATACAAGCTAATTTTGTATGATGCATTATTTCTTCTCGTAAAGTGTTTCCAATATGTACGTATTTGTCTTTACTCTGAAACACTTTATTTCCTTATAACGTTGTATTCTTACATATTCTTTCTAGAAAGAACTCTACTGTGTGTTCTCTTTAGAGGCTACACGCTTAGACATACACGCAACGCCAAAGCTTTTCGAGTTACAATGTGTTGTTTAGGAAAAACAAGATAATTTCGCACGATGCGAGATTTCCATAAAACGTGGTTGTCTGAAAAATGTTGACGAAAGAAAGTTCTCCTGTGGGTTCTCTTTTGAGGCTACACATGTAGAGGTACGAGCCACACCAAATCTTTTCGAGTTACAATGTGTTGTTTAGGAGATACAAGCTAATTTTGTACGATGCATTATTTCTTCTCTTAAAGTGTTTCCAATAGTATTTGTCTTTACTCTGCAACACTGTATTTCCTTATAACGTGGTATTCTTACATATTCTTTCGAGAGAAAACTCTCCTGTGCGTTCTCTTTTGAGGCTACACGCTTAGACATACATGCAACACCAAAGCTTTTCGAGTTACAACGTGTTGTTTAGGAAAAACAAGATAATTTCCCACGATGCGAGATTTCCTTAAAACGTGGTTTCTGACAAATTTTGATGAAAGAAAATTCTCCTGTGGGTTCTCTTTTGAGGGTACACTTTTAGACGTACACGTCACACCAAATCTTTTCGAGTTACAACGTGTTGTTTAGGAGATACAAGCTAATTTTGTACGATGCGTTATTTCTTCTTGTAAAGTGTTTCCAATATGTACTTATTTGTCTTTACTCTGCAAAATTGTATTTCCGTATAACGTGGTATTCTTACATATTCTTTCGAGAGAAAACTCTCCTGTGCCTTTTCTTTTGAGTCTCCACGCTTACACATACACGCAACACCAATGCTTTTCACGTTACAACATGTTGTTTAGGAAAAAGAAGATAATTTCACACGATGCGGGATTTCCTTAAAACGTGGTTTTTTGAAAAATTTTGAAGAAAGAAAATTCTCCTGTAGGTTCTCTTTTGAGGCTACACGTTTAGACGTACATGCCACACCAAATCTTTTCGAGTTACAACGTGTTGTTTAGGAGATACAAGCTAATTTTTTACGATGCGTTAATTCTTCTCGTAAAGTGTTTCCAATACATACGTATTTGTCTTTACTCTGCAACATTGTATTTCCTTATAACGAGGTATTCTTACCTATTCTTTCAAGAGAAAACTATCCTGTGCATTCTCTTTTGAGGTTACACACTTAGACATACACGCAACACCAAAGCTTTTTGAGTTATAACGTGTTATTTAGGAAAAACAAGATAATTTCGCACGATGCGAGATTTCCTTAAAACGTGGTTTCTGACAAATTTTGATGAAAGAAAATTCTCTTGTGGGTTCCCTTTTGAGGCTACACGCTTAGACGTACACGTCACACCAAATCTTTTCGAGTTACAACGTGTTGTTTAGGAGATACAAGCTACTTTTTTACGATGCGTTATTTCTTCTTGTAAAGTGATTCCAATATGTACATATTTGTCTTTATTCTGCAAAATTGTATTTCCTTATAACGTGGTATTCTTATATAATCTTTCGAGAGAAAACTCTCCTGTGCCTTCTCTTTTGAGGCTCCATGGTTACACATACACGCAACACCAAAGCTTTTCGAGTTACAACATGTTGTTTAGGAAAAAGAAGATGATTTCGCACGATGCAGGATTTCCTTAAAACGTGGTTTTCTGAAAAATTTTGACGAAAGAAAATTCTCCTGTGGGTTCTCTTTTGAGGCTACACGTTTAGACGTACACGGCACACCAAATCTTTTCGAGTTACCACGTGTTGTTTCGGAGATACAAGCTAATTTTGTAAGATGCGTTACTTCTGCTCGTAAAGTTTTCCAATACGTACTTATTTGTCTTTTCTCTACAACACTGTATTTCCTTATAACGTTGTATTCTTACATATTCTTTCGAGAGAAAACTCTCCTGTGCGTTCTCTTTAGAGGCTACACGCTTAGACATACACGCAACGCCAAAGCTTTTCGAGTTACAATGTGTCGTTTAGGAAAAACAAGATAATTTCGCACAATGCGAGATTTCCATAAAACGTGGTTGTCTGAAAAATTTTGACGAAAGAAAGTTATCCTGTGGGTTCTCTTTTGAGGCTACACGTGTAGAGGTACGAGCCACACCAAATCTTTTCGAGTTAAAACGTGTTGTTTAGGAGATACAAGCTAATTTTGTACGATGTGTTATTTCTTCTCTTAAAGTGTTTCCAATATGTATGTAGTTGTCTTTACTCTGCAACACTTTATTTCCTTATAACGTGGTATTCTTACATATTCTTTCGAGAGAAACCTCTCCTGTGCGTTCTCTTTTGAGGCTACACGCTTAGAAATACACGCAACACCAAAGCTTTTCGAGTTACAACGTGTTGTTTAGGAAAAACAAGATAATTTCCCACGATGCGAGATTTCCTTAAAACGTGGTTTCTGACAAATTTTTATGAAAGAAAATTCTCCTGTGGGTTCTCGTTTGAGGCTACACTTTTAGACGTACACGTCACACCAAATCCTTTCGAGTTACAACCTGTTGTTTAGGAGATACAAGCTAATTTTATAAGATGTGTTATTTCTTCTCGTAAATTTTTTTCCAATATGTACTTATTTGTCTTTACTCTGCAAAATTGTATTTCCTTATAACGTGGTATTCTTACATATTCTTTGGAGAGAAAACTCTCCAGTGCCTTCTCTTTTGAGGCTCCACGCTTACACATACACGCAATACCATAGCTTTTCGAGTTACAACATGTTGTTTAGGAAAAAGAAGATGATTTCGCACGATGCGGGATTTCCTTAAAACGTGGTTTTCTGAAAAATTTTGAATAAAGAAAATTCTCCTGTGGGTTCTCTTTTGAGGCTACACGTTTAGACGTACACGCCACACCAAATCCTTTCAAGTTACCACGTGTTGTTTAGGAGATACAAGCTAATTTTGTACGATGCATTATTTCTTCTCGTAAAGTGTTTCCAATACGTACTTATTTGTCTTTAATCTGCAACACTGTATTTCCTTATAACATGGTAATCTTACATATTATTTCGAGGGAAAACTCTCCTGTGCGTTCTCTTTTGAGGGGACACGCTTAAGCAAACATGCATCGCCAAAGCTTTTCGAGTTACAATGTGTTGTTTAGGAAAAACAAGATAATTTAGCACGATGCGAGATTTCCATAAAACGTGGTTTTCTGAAAAATTTTGACGAAAGAAAGTTCTCCTGTGGGTTCTCTTTTGAGGCTACACGTGTAGAGGTACGAGCCACACCAAATCTTTTCGAATTACAACGTGTTGTTTAGGAGATATAAGCTAATTTTTTACTATGCGTTAATTCTTCTCGTAAAGTGTTTCCAATAAGTACATATTTGTCTTTACACTGCAACATTATATTTCCTTATAACGTGGTATTCTTACATATTCCTTCGAGAGAAAACTATCCTGTGCGTTCCCTTTTGAGGCTACACACTTAGACATACAGGCAACACCAAAGCTTTTCGAGTTACAACGTGTTGTTTATGGAAAACAAGATAATTTTGCACGATGCGGGATTTCCTTAAAACGTGGTTTTCTGAAAAATTTTGACGAAAGAAAATTCTCCTGTGGCTTCTCTTTTGAGGCTACACGTTTAGACATGCACACCACACCAAATCCTTTCGAGTTACAACGTGTTGTTTAAGAGATACAAGCTAATTTTGTATGATGCGTTATTTCTTTTCGTAAAGTGGTTCCAATACGTATGTATTTGTCTTTACTCTGCAACACTGTATTTCCTTATAACGTTGTATTCTTACATGTTCTTTCGAGAGAAAACTCTCCTGTGCATTCTCTTTAGAGGCTACATGCTCAGACATACACGCAACACCAAAGCTTTTCGAGTTACAACGTGTTGTTTAGGAAAAACAAGATAATTTTGCACGATGCGAGATTTCCTTAAAACGTGGTTTTCTGACAAATTTTGACGAAAGAAAGTTCTCCTGTAGGTTCTCTTTTGAGGCTAGACGTGTAGACGTACGAGCCACACCAAATATTTTTCAGTTACAACGTGTTGTTTAGAAGACACAAGCAAATATTGTACGATGCGTTATTTCTTCTCGTAAAGTGTTTCCAATACGTACATATTTGTCTTTACTCTGCAACACTGTATTTCCTTATAACGTGGTATTCTTACATATTCTTTCGAGAGAAAACTATCCTGTGCGTTCCCTTTTGAGGCTACACACTTAGACATACAGGCAACACCAAAGCTTTTTGAGTTACAACGTGTTGTTTATAAAAAACAAGATACTTTCGCACGATGCCGGATTTCCTTAAAACATGGTTTTCTGACAAATTTTGACGAAAGGAAATTATTCGGTTGGTTCTCTTTTGAGGCTTCATGTTTCGACGTGCATGTCACACCTAATCCTTTCGAGTTGCCACGTGTTGTTTAGGAAATACAGGCTAATATTGTATGATGCTTTATTTCTTCTCATAAAGTGTTTCCAATACGTACGTATTTGTCTTTACTCTGCAACACTGTATTTCCTTATAACGTGGTATTCTTACATATTCTTTCGAGAGAAAACTATCCTGTGCGTTCCCTTTTGAGGCTACACACTTAGACATACAGGCAACACCAAAGCTTTTCAAGTTACAACGTGTTGTTTATGAAAAACAAGATAATTTCGCACGATGCGGGATTTCCTCAAAACTTGGTGTTCTGACAAATTTTGACGAAAGAAAATTCTCCTGTGGGTTCCCTTTTGAGGCTACACGTTTAGACGTACATGCCACACCAAATCTTTTCGAGTTACAACATGTTGTTTAGGAGATACGAGCTCATTTTGTACGATGCTTTATTTCATCCCATAAAGTTTAAGGGTTTCCAATACGTACGTATTTGTCTTTACTCTGCAACACTGTATTTTTTTATAACATGGTATTCGTACATATTCTTTCGAGAGAAAACTCTCCTGTGCATTCTCTTTTGAGGCTACATGCTTAGACATACACGCAACACCAAAGCTTTTCGAGTTAAAACGTGTTGTTTAGGAAAAACAAGATAATTTCGCAGGATGCGGGATTTCCTTAAAACGTGGTTTTTTGACAAATTTTGACTTAAGAAAATTCTCCTGTGGGTTCCCTTTTGAGGCTATACGTTTAGACGTATACGACACACCAAATCCTTTTGAGTTACAACGTGTTGTTTAGGAGATACAAGCTAATTTTGTATGATGCATTATTTCTTCTCGTAAAGTGTTTCCAATGTGTACTCATTTGTCTTTATTCTGAAAAATTGTATTTCCTTATAACGTGGTATTCTTACATATTCTTTCGAGAGAAAACTCTCCTGTGTGTTCTCTTTTGAGGCTACACGCTGAGACATACACGCAACACAAAAGCTTTTCGAATTACAACGTGTTGTTTAAGAAAAACAAGATAATTTTGCACGATGCGGGATTTCCTTAAAACGTGGTTTTCTGAAAATTTTGACGAAAGTAATTCTCCTATCTGTTCTCTTTTGAGGCTACACATTTAGACGTACACGCCACACCAAATCTTTTCGAGTTACAACGTGTTGTTTAGGAGATACGAGCTCATTTTGTACGATGCTTTATTTCATCTCGTAAAGTTTAAGGGTTTCCAATATGTACGTATTTGTCTTTACTCTGCAACACTGTATTTCCTTATAACGTGGTATTCTTACATATTCTTTTGAGAGAAAACTCTCCTGTGTATTCTCTTTTGAGGCTACACGCTGAGACATACACGCAACACCAAAGCTTTTCGAGTTACAACGTGTTGTTTAGGAAAAACAAGATAATTTCGCATGATGCAGGATTTCCTTAATACGTGGTTTTCTGACAAATTTGACCAAAGAAAATTCTCCTGTGGGTTCTCTTTTTGAGGCTACACGTTTAGACGTACACGCCACACCAAATCTTTCGAGTTACAACGTGTATTTTAGGAGATACAGCTAATTTTGTATGATGCGTTATTTCTTCTCGTAAAGTGTTTCCAATACGTATGTATTTGTCTTTATTCTGCAACACTGTATTTCCTTATAACCTGGTACTCTTACATATTCTTTCGAGTGAAAACTCTCCTGTGCGGTCTCTTTTGAGGCTACACACTGAGACATACACGCAACACCAAAGCTTTTCGAGTTACAACGTGTTGTTTAGGAAAAACAAGATAATTTCGCAGGATGCGGGATTTCTTTAAAACGTGGTTTTCTGACAAATTTTGACGAAAGAAAATTCTCCAGTGGGTTCTCTTTTGAGGCTAAACTTTTACACGTACACGCCAAACCAAATATTTTCGAATTACAACGTGTTGTTTAGGAGATACAAGCTAATATTGTATGATGCTTAATTTCTTCTCGTAAAGTGTTTCCAATATGTACGTATTTGTCCTTACTCTGCAACACTGTATTTCCTTACAACGTTGAATTCTTACATGTTCTATCGAGAGAAAACTCTCCTGTGCATTCTCTTTTGAGGCTACACGCTTAGACAAACACGCAACACCAAAGCTTTTCGAGTTACCACGTGTTGTTTAGGAAAAACAAGATAATTTCGCAAGATGCGGTGTTTCCTTAAAACGTGGTTTTCTGACAAATTTTTGACGAAAGAAAATTCTCCTTTTTGTTCTTCTTTGAGGCTACACCTTTAGATATACACGTCAAACCAAATCTTTTCGAGTTACCACGTGTTGTTTAGGAGATATAAGCTAATTTTGTTCGATGCGTTATTTCTTCTCGTAAAGTGTTCCCAATATATACTTATTTGTATTTACTCTGCAAAATTGTATTTCCTAATAACGTGGTATTCTTACATATTCTTTCAAGAGAAAACTCTCCTGTGCCTTCTCTTTTGAGGCTCCAGGCTTACACATACACGCAACACTAAAGCTTTTCGAGTCACAACATGTTGTTTAGGAAAAAGAAGATGATTTCGCACGATGCGGGATTTCTTTAAGACGTGGTTTTCTGAAAAATTTTGAGGAAAGAAAATTCTCCTGTGGGTTCTCTTTTGAGGCTACACATTTAGTCGTACACGCCACACCAAATGTTTTCGAGTTACAACGTGCTTTTTAGGAGATACAAGCTAATTTTGTACGATGCGTTAATTCTTCTTGTAAGGTGTTTCCAATACGTAAGTATTTGTCTTTACTCTGAAACACTGTATTTCCTTATAACGTGGTATTCTTATATATTCTTTCGAGAGAAAACTATCCTGTGTGTTCCCTTTTGAGGCTACACGCGGAGACATACACGCAACACCAAAGCTTTTCAAGTTACAACATGTTGTTTATGAATAAAAAGATAATTTCGCACGATGCGGGATTTCCTTAAAACGTGGTTTTCTGACAAATTTTGACAAAAGAAAATTCTCCTGTGGGTTATCTTTTGAGGCTACACGTTTAGACGTACACGTCACATCAAATCTTTTCGAGTTACCACGTGTTGTTTAGGAGATACAAGCTTATTTTGTACGATGCGTTATTTTTTCTTGTAAAGTGTTTCCAATATGTACTTATTTGCCTTTACTCTGCAAAATTGTATTTCTTTATAACGTGGTATTCTTACATTTTCTTTCGAGAGAAAACTCTCCTGTGCCTTCTCTTTTGAGGCTCCACGCTTAGACATACGCGCAACACCAAAGCTTTTTGAGTTACAACATGTTGTTTAGGAAAAAGAAGATGATTTTGCACGATGCGGGATTTCCTTAATACGTGGTTTTCTGAAAAATTTTAACGAAAGAAAATTCTCCTGTGGGTTCTCTTTTAAAGCTACACGTTTAGACGTACATGCCACACCAAATCTTTTTGAGTTACAACATGTTGTTTAGGAGATACAAGCTAATTTTGTACTATGCGTTAATTCTTTACGTAAAGTGTTTCGAATACATACGTGTTTGTCTTTACTCTGCAACACTGTATTTCCTTATAACGTGGTATTCCTACATATTCTTTCGAGAAAAAACTCTCCTGTGCATTCTCTTTTGAGGCTACATGCTTAGACATACACGCAACTCCAGAGCTTTTCGAGTTACAACTTGTTGTTTAGAAAAAACAAGATAATTTCGCACGATGCTAGTTTTCCTTAAAACGTGGTTTCTGACAAATTTTGATGAAAGAAAATTCACCTGTGGGTTCTCTTTTGAGGCTACACCTTTAGACGTACACACCACACCAAATCTTTTTGAGTTACACCGTGCTGTTTAGAAGATACAAGCAAATTTTTTTTACGATGCGTTATTTCTTCTCGTAAAGTTTAAGTTTTTCCAATACATACGTTTTTGTCTTTACTCTGCAACTCTGTATTTTCTTATAACGTGGTATTCTTACATATTCTTTCGAGAGAAAACTCTCCTGTGCGTTCTCTTTTGAGGCTACACGCTTAGACAAAAACGCAACACCACAGCTTTTCGAGTTACAACGTGTTCTTTAGGAAAAACAAGATAATAACGCACGATGCAGTATTTCCGTAAAACGTGGTTTCTGACAAATATTGACAAAAGAAAATATTCCTGAGGGTTCTCTTTTGAGGCTACACGTTTAGAAGTACATGCCACACCAAATCTTTTCGAGTTACAACGTGTTGTTTAGGAGATACAAGCTAATTTTTTAAGATGCGTTATTTCTTCTCGTAAAGGTTAAGTGTTTCCAATATGTATGTATTTGCCTTTACTCTGCAACACTGTTTTCCTTATAACGTGGTATTCTTGCATATTCTTTCGAGAGAAAACTCTCCTGTGCGTTCTCTTTTGAGGCTAAACGCTTAGACATACACGCAACACCAAAGCTTTTCGAGTTACAACGTTTTTTTTAGGAAGAACAAGATAATTTCTCACGATGCGGGATTTCCTTAAAACGTGGTTTTCTGACAAATTTTGACGAAAGAAATTTGTCCTGTGGTTCTCTTTGAGGCTACACGTTTAGATGTACACGCCACACCAAATCCTTTCGAGTTACAACGTGTTGTTTAGGAGATACAAGCTAATTTTTTACGATGCTTTATTTCATCTCGTAAAGTTTAAGGGTTTCCAATATGAAAGTATTTGCCATTATTCTGCAACAGTGTACTTCCTTATAACGTGGTATTCTTACATATTCTTTCGAGAGAAAACTCTCCTGTGTGTTCTCTTTTGAGGCTACACGCTTAGACATACACGCAACACCAAAGCTTTTCGAGTTACAACGCGTTGTTTAGGAAAAACAAGATAATTTCTCACGATGCGGGATTTCCTTAATACGTGGTTTTCTGACAAATTTTGACCAAAGAAAATTCTCCTGTGGGTTCTCTTTTGAGGCTACACGTTTAGACCTACAGGTCACACCAAATCTTTTCGAGTTACAACGTGTTGTTTAGGAGATACAAGCTAATATTTTATGATGCGTTATTTCTTCTCATAAAGTGTTTCCAATAAGTACGTATTTGTCTTTACTCTGCAACACTGTATTTCCTTATAACGTGGTATTCTTACATATTCTTTTTAGAGAAAACTCTCCTGTGCGCTCTCTTTTGAGTCTACACGCTTAGACATACACGCAACACCAAAGCTTTTCGAGTTACAACGCATTGTTTAGGAAAAACAAGATAATTTTGCACGATAAGGGATTTCCTTAAAACATGGTTTTCTTACATATTTTGACGATAAAAAATTCTCCTGTCGGTTCTCTTTTGAGGCTACACGTTTAGACGTACACGTCACACCAAATATTTTCGAGTTACAACGTGTTGTTTAGGAGATACAAGCTAATTTTGTACGATTTTTTATTTCTTCTCTTAAAGTTTTACAATATGTACGTATTTGTCTTTAATCTGCAACACTGTATTTCCTTATAACGTGGTATTCTTACATATTCTTTCGAGAGAAAACTCTCCTTGCATTCCCTTTAGAGGCTACACACTTAGACATACACGCAACCCCAAAGCTTTTCGAGTTACAACGTGTTGTTTAGGAAAAACAAGATAATTTCGCACGATGCGGGATTTCCTTAAAACGTGGTTTTCTGACAAATTTTGACGAAAGAAAACTCTCCTGTGGGTTCTCTTTTGAGGATACACGTTTAGACGTACACGCCACACCAAATCTTTTCGAGTCACAACATGTTGTTTAGGACATACAAGCTAATTTTCCAAGATGCGTTAATTCTCTCATAAAGTGTTTCCAGTATGTACGTATTTGTCTTTACTCTGCCACACTGTATTTCCTTATAACGTGGTATTCTTACATATTCTTTCGAGAGAAAACTCTCCTATGCGTCCTCTTTTGGGGCTACATGCTTAGACATACACCCAACACCAAAGCTTTTCGAGTTAAAACGTGTTGTTTAGGAAGAACAAGATAATTTCTCACGATGCGCGATTTCCTTAAAACGTGGTTTTCTGAAAAATTTTGACGAAAGAAAATTGTCCTGTGGGTTCTCTTTTGAGGCTACAGGTTTAGACGTACATACATGCCACACCAAATCTTTTCGAGTTACAACGTGTTGTTTAGGAGATACAAGCTAATTTTGTACGATGCTTTAATTCATCTCATAAAGTTTAAGGGTTTCCAATACATACGTGTTTGTCTTTACTCTGCAACACTGTATTTCCTTATAACGTGGTATTCTTTCATATTCTTTCGAGAGAAAACTCTCCTGTGCGTTCTCTTTTGAGGCTACACGCTTAGACATACACGCAATAGCAAAGCTTTTCGAGTTACAACATGTTGTTTAGGAAGAACAAGATAATTTCCCACGATGCGGGATTTCCTTAAAACGTGGTGTTCTGACAAATTTTGATGAAAGAAAATTCTCCTGTGGGTTCTCTTTTGAGGCTACACCTTTAGACGTACACACCACACCAAATCTTTTTGAGTTACACCGTGCTGTTTAGGAGATCCAAGCTAATTTTTTTTTACGATGCATTATTTCTTCCCGTAAAGTTTAAGTGTTTCCAATACATACGTTTTTGTCTTTACACTGCAACTGTTTTTCCTTATAACGTGGTATTCTTACATACTCTTTCGAGAGAAAACTCTCCTATGCGTTCTCTTTTGAGGCTACACGCTTAGACATACAGGGAACACCACAGCTTTTCGAGTTACAATGTGTTGTTTAGGAAAAACAAGATAATTTAGCACGATGCGGGATTTCCTTAAAACGTGGTTTTCTGACAAATTTTGACAAAAGAAAATACTCCTGTGGGTTCTCTTTTAAGGCTACACGTTTAGCCGTACACGCCACACCAAATCTTTTCGAGTTACAACCTGTTGTTTAGGAGATACAAGCTAATTTTTTTACGATGCGTTATTTCTTCTCGTAAAGTGTTTCCAATAAGTACGTATTCGTCTTTACTCTGCAACACTGTGTTTCCTTATAACGTGGTATTCTTACATATTCTTTCGAGAGAAAACTCTCCTGTGCGTTCTCTTTTGAGGCTACATGCTTAGACATACACGCAACACCAAAGCTTTTCGAGTTACAACGTGTTTTTTAGGAAGAACAAGATAATTTCTCACGATGCGGGATTTCCTTAAAACGTGGTTTTCTGACAAATTTTGACGAAAGAAATTTGTCCTGTGGTTCTCTTTGAGGCTACACGTTTAGATGTACACCCCACACCAAATCTTTTCGAGTTACAACGTGTTGTTTAGGAGATACAAGCTAATTTTGTACGATGCTTTATTTCATCTCGTAAAGTTTAAGGGTTTCCAATACGAAAGTATTTGTCATTATTCTGCAACAGTGTACTTCCTTATAATGTGGTATTCTTACATATTCTTTCGAGAGAAAACTCTCCTGTGTGTTCTCTTTTGAGGCTACACGCTTAGACATACACGCAACACCAAAGCTTTTCGAGTTACAACGCGTTGTTTAGGAAAAACAACATAATTTCGCACGATGCGGGATTTCCTTAATACGTGGTTTTCTGACAAATTTTGACCAAAGAAAATTCTCCTGTGGGTTCTCTTTTGAGGCTACACGTTTAGACGTACAGGTCACACCAAATCTTTTCGAGTTACAACGTGTTGTTTAGGAGATACAAGCTAATTTTTTACGATGCGTTATTTCTTCTCATAACGTGTTTCCAATAAGTACGTATTTGTCTTTACTCTGCAACACTGTATTTCCTTATAAGGTGGTATTCTTACATATTCTTTTTAGAGAAAACTCTCCTGTGTGCTCTCTTTTGTGTCTACACGCTTAGACATACACGCAACTCCAAAGCTTTTCGAGTTACAACGCATTGTTTAGGAAAAACAAGATAATTTTGCACGATAAGGGATTTCCTTAAAACGTGGTTTTCTTACATATTTTGACGATAAAAAATTCTCCTGTCGGTTCTCTTTTGAGGCTACACATTTAGACGTACACGTCACACCAAATATTTTCGAGTTACAACGTGTTGTTTAGGAGATACAAGCTAATTTTGTATGATTTTTTATTTCTTCTCTTAAAGTTTTACAATATGTACGTATTTGTCTTTACTCTTCAACACTGTATTTCCTTATAACGTGGTATTCTTACATATTCTTTCGAGAGAAAACTCTCCTTGCATTCCTTTTAGAGGCTACACACTTAGATATACATGCAACACCAAAGCTTTTCGAATTACAACGTGTTGTTTAGGAAAAACAAGATAATTTCGCACGATGCGGGATTTCCTTAAAACGTGGTTTTCTGACAAATTTTGACGAAAGAAAACTTTCCTGTGGGTTCTCTTTTGAGGATACACGTTTAGACGTACACGCCACACCAAATCTTTTCGAGTTACAACATGTTGTTTAGGACATACAAGCAAATTTTGCAAGATGCGTTATTTCTCTCATAAAGTGTTTCCAGTATGTATGTATTTGTCTTTACTCTGCCACACTGTATTTCCTTATAACGTGGTATTCTTATATATTCTTTTGAGAGAAAACTCTCCTATGCGTTCTCTTTTGGGGCTACATGCTTAGACATACACCCAACACCAAAGCTTTTCGAGTTAAAACGTGTTGTTTAGGAAGAACAAGATAATTTCTCACGATGCGCGATTTCCTTAAAACGTGGTTTTCTGAAAAATTTTGACGAAAGAAAATTGTCCTGTGGGTTCTCTTTTGAGGCTACACGTTTAGACGTACATGCCACACCAAATCTTTTCGAGTTACAACGTGTTGTTTAGGAGATACAAGCTAATTTTGTACGATGCTTTAATTCATCTCGTAAAGTTTAAGGGTTTCCAATACATACGTATTTGTCTTTACTCTGTAACACTGTATTTCCTTATAACGTGGTATCCTTTCATATTCTTTCGAGAGAAAACTCTCCTGTGCGTTCTCTTTGGAGGCTACACCCTTAGACATACACGCAACAGCAAAGCCTTTCGAGTTACAACATGTTGCTTAGGAAGAACAAGATAATTTCCCACGATGCGGGATTTCCTTAAAACGTGGTGTTCTGACAAATTTTGATGAAAGAAAATACTCCTGTGGGTTCTCTTTTGAGGCTACACCTTTAGACGTACACACCACACCAAATCTTTTTGAGTTACACCGTGCTGTTTAGGAGATACAAGCTAATTTTTTTTTACGATGCGTTATTTCTTCTCATATAGTTTAAGTGTTTCCAATACATACGTTTTTGACTTTACACTGCAACTCTGTATTTCCTTATAACGTGGTATTCTTACATATTCTTTCGAGAGAAAACTCTCCTGTGCATTCTCTTTTGAGGCTACACGCTTAGACATACAGGCAACACCACAGCTTTTCGAGTTACAATGTGTTGTTTAGGAAAAACAAGATAATTTAGCACGATGCGGGATTTCCTTAAAACGTGGTTTTCTGACAAATTTTGACGAAAGAAAATACTCCCGAGGTTTCTCTTTTGAGGCTACACGTTTAGACGTACACGCCACACCAAATCTTTTCGAGTTACAACGTGTTGTTTAGGAGATACAAGCTAATTTTTTAAGATGCATTATTTCTTCTCGTAAAGTTTAAGTGTTTCCAATACGTACGTATTTGCCTTTACTCTGCAACACTGTTTTCCTAATAACGTGGTATTCGTACATATTCCTTCGAGAGAAAACTCTCCTGTGCGTTCTCTTTTGAGGCTACACGCTTAGACATACATGCAACACCAAAACTTTTCGAGTTACAACGTGTTGTTTAGGAAGAACAAGATAATTTCTCACGATGCGGGATTTCCTTAAAACGAGGTTTGCTGACAAATTTTGACGAAAGAAAATTGTCCTGTGGGTTCTCTTTTGGGGCTACACGTTTAGACGTACAAGCCACACCAAATCTTTTCCAGTAAAAACGTGTTGTTTAGGAGATACAAGCTAATTTTGTACGATTCTTTAATACGTCTCGTAAAGTTTAAGTGTTTCCAATATGTACGCTTTCGTCTTTACTCAGCAACACTGTACTTCCTTATAAAGTGGTATTCTTAACTATTCTTTCGAGAGAAAACTCTCCTGTGCGTTCTCTCTTGAGGCTACATGCTTAAACATACACGCAACACCAAAGCTTTTCGAGTTACAATGTGTTGTTTAGGAAAAACAAGATAATTTCGCACGATGCGGGGTTTCCTTAGTACGTGGTTTTCTGACAAATTTTGACCAAAGAAAATTCTCCTGTGCGTTCTCTTTTGAGGCTACACGTTTAGCCGTACACGCCACACCAAATCTTTTCGAGTTACAACCTTTTGTTTAGGAGATACAAGCTAATTTTTTTACGATGCGTTATTTCTTCTCGTAAAGTGTTTCCAATAAGTACGTATTTGTCTTTACTCTGCAACACTGTGTTTCCTTATAACGTGGTATTCTTACATATTCTATCGAGAGAAAACTCTCCTGTGCGTTCTCTTTTGAGGCTACATGCTTAGACATACACGCAACACCAAAGCTTTTCGAGTTACAACGTGTTTTTTAGGAAGAACAAGATAATTTCTCACGATGCGGGATTTCCTTAAAACATGGTTTTTCTGACAAATTTTGACGAAAGAAATTTGTTCTGTGGTTCTCTTTGAGGCTACACGTTTAGATGTACATGCCACACCAAATCTTTTCGAGTTACAACGTGTTGTTTAGGAGATACAAGCTAATTTTGTACGATGCTTTATTTCATCTCGTAAAGTTTAAGGGTTTCCAATACGAAAGTATTTGTCATTATTCTGCAACAGTGTACTTCCTTATAATGTGGTATTCTTACATATTCTTTCGAGAGAAAACTCTCCTGTGTGTTCTCTTTTGAGGCTACACGCTTAGACATACACCCAACACCAAAGCTTTTCGAGTTACAACGCGTTGTTTAGGAAAAACAAGATAATTTCACACGATGCGGGATTTCCTTAATACGTGGTTTTCTGACAAATTTTGACCAAAGAAAATTCTCCTGTGGGTTCTCTTTTGAGGCTACACGTTTAGACGTACACGCCACACCAAATCTTTTGGAGTTTCAATGTGTTGTTTAGGAGATACAAGCTAATTTTTTACGATATGTTATTTCTTCTCATAAAGTATTTCCAATAAGTACGTATTTGTCTTTAATCTGCAACACTGTATTTTCTTATAACGTGGTATTCTTACACATTCTTTCGAGTGAAAACTCTCCTGTGTGCTCTCTTTTGAGTCTACACGCTTAAACATACATGCAACACCAAAGCTTTTCGAGTTACAAGGTTTTGTTTAGGAAAAACAAGATAATTTCGCACGATGCGGGATTTCATAAACGTGGTTTTCTGAATATTTGACGAAAGAAAATTCTCCTATGGGTTCTCTCTTGAGGCTACACGTTTAGACGTACACGCCACACAAAGTCTTTTCGAGTTACAACGTGTTGTTTAGGAGATATGAGCTAATTTTGTACGATGCTTTATTTCATCTCGTAAAGTTTAAGGGTTTCCAATACGTACCTATTTGTCTTTACTCTGAAACACTGTATTTCCTTATAACGTGGTATTCTTACATATTCTTTTGAGAGAAAACTCTCCTGTGTGTTCTCTTTTGAGGCTACATGCTGAGACATACACGCAACACCATAGCTTTTCGAGTTAAAACGTGTTGTTTAGGAAAAACAAGATAATTTCGCACGATGCAGGATTTTCTTAATACGTGGTTTTCTGACAAATTTGACCAAAGAAAATTCTCCTGTGGGTTCTCTTTTGAGGCTACACGTTTAGACGTACACGCCACACCAAATCATTTAGAGTTACAACGTGTTGTTTACGAGATACAAGCTAATTTTGTACGATGCGTTATTTCTTCTCTTAAAGTGTTTCCAATATGTACGTATTTGTCTTTACTCTGCAACACTGTATTTCCTACAACGTGGTATTCTTACATATTCTTTCGAAAGAAAACTCTCCTGTGCATTCGCTTTTGTGGCTACACACTTAGACATACACGCAACACCAAAGCTTTTCGAGTTACAACTTGTTGTTTAGGAAAAACAAGATAATTTCGCAGGATGCGGGATTTCGTTAAAACGTGATTTTCTGACAAATTTTGAAGAAAGAAAATTCTCCTATTGGTTCTCTTTTTAGGCTACACGCTTAGAAGTACACACCACATGAAGTCCTTTCGAGTTACCACGTGTTGTTTAGGAGATACAAGCTAATTTTTTACGATGCATTATTTCTTCTTGTAAAGTGTTTCCAACAAGTATGTATTTGTCTTTACTCTGCAACACTGTATTTCCTTATAACGTTGTATTCTTACATGTTCTTTCTAGAGAAAACTCTCCTGTGCATACTCTTTAGAGGCTACACGCTTAGACATACACGCAACAAAAAAGCTTTTCGAGTTACAACGTGTTTTTAAGGAAAAACAAGATAATTTTCACGATGCGGGATTTACTTAAAACGTGGTTTTCTGAAAAATTTTGAAGAAAGAAAGTTATCCTGTGGGTTCTCTTTTGAGGCTACACGTGTAGACGTACGAGCCACACCAAATCTTTTCGAGTTACAACGTGTTGTTTAGGAGATACAAGCTAATTTTGTACGATGCATTATTTCTTCTCTTAAAGTGTTTCCAATGGTATGTAATTGTCTTTTCTGTGCAACACTGTATTTCCTTATAACGTGGTATTCTTACATATTCGTTCAAGAGAAAACTCTCCTGTGTGTTCTCTATTGAGGCTACACGCTTAGACATACACGCAACACCAAAGCTTTTCGAGTTACAATGTGTTGTTTAGGAAAAACTAGAAAATTTCGCACGAAGCGAGATTTCCATACAACGTGTTTTCTGACAAATTTTGATGAAAGAAAATTCTCCTATGGGTTCTCTTTTGAGGCTACACATTTAGATGTACACGCCACACCAAGTCCTTTCGAGTTACCACGTATTGTTTAGGAGATACAAGCTAATTTTTTACAATGCGTTATTTCTTCTCGTAAAGTGTTTCCAACAAGTATGTTTTTGTCTTTACTCTGCAACACTGTATTCCTTATAACGTTGTATTCTTACATGTTCTTTCGAGAGAAAACACTCCTGTGTGTACTCTTTAGAGGCTACACGCTTAGACATACTCGCAACACCAAAGATTTTCGAGTTACAACGTGTTGTTTAGGAAAAACAAGATAATTTTGCACGATGCGGGATTTCCTTAAAACGTGGTTTTCTGACAAATTTTGACGAAAGAAAATTCTCCTGTGGGTTCTCTTTTGAGGCTACACGTGTAGACATACGGGCCACACCAAATCTTTTCGAGTTACAACGTGTTGTTTAGGAGATACAAGCTAATTTTGAACGATGCGTTATTTCTTCTCATAAAGTGTTTCCAATATGTATGTATTTGTCTTTACTCTGCAACACTGTATTTCCTTATAACGTGGTATTCTTACATATTCGTGCGATAGAAAACTCTCCTGCGCATTCCCTTTAGAGGCTACACACTTAAACATACATGAAACACCAAAGCTTTTCGAGTTACAACTTGTTGTTTAGGAAAAACAAGATAATTTCGCAGGATGCGGGATTTCCTTATAACGTGGTTTTCTGACAAATTTTGAAGAAAGAAAATTCTCCTGTGGGGTCTCTTTTGAGGCTACACTTTTAGACGTACACGCCAAACCAAATCTTTTCGAGTTACCACTTGTTGTTTAGGAGATACAAGCTTATATTTTATGATGCGTCATTTCTTCTCGTAAAGTGTTTCCAATATTTATGTTTTTGTCTTTACTCTGCAACACTGTATTTCCTTATAACGTTGTAGTCTTACATGTTCCTTTGAGAGAAAACTCCCCTGTGCATTCTCTTTTGAGGCTACACGCTTAGATATACACGCAACACCAAAGCTTTTCGAGTTACAACGTGTTGTTTAGGAAAAACAAGATAATTTTGCACGATGCGGAATTTCCTTAAAACGTGGTTATCTAATTTTGATGAAAGAAAATTCTCCTGTTGGTTCTCTTTTGAGGCTACACGTTTAGACGGACACGCCAAACCAAATCTTTTCGAGTTACCACGTGTTGTTAGGAGATACAAGGTAACTTTGTATGATGTATTATTTCTTCTCGTAAAGTGTTTCCAATATGTACTTATTTGTCTTTACTCTGCAAAATTGTATTTCCTAATAACGTGGTATTCTTACATATTCTCTCGAGAGAAAACTATCCTGTGCCTTCTCTTTTGAGGCTCCACGCTTAGACATACACGCAACACTAAACTTTTCGAGTAACAATATGTTGTTTAGGAAAAAGAAGACGGTTTCACACGATGCGGGATTTCCTTAAAACTTGGTTCTGTGAAAAATTTTGATGAAAGAAAATTCTCCTGTGGGTTCTCCTTTGAGGCTACACGTTTAGACGTACAGGCCACACCAAATCTTTTCGAGTTACAACTTGTTGTTTAGGAGATACAAGCTAATTTTGTACTACGCGTTAATTCTTCTCGTAAAGTGTTTCCAATACGTATGTGTTTGTCTTTACTCTGCAACATTGTATTTCCTTATAACGTGGCATTCTTACATATTCTTTCGAGAGAAAACTCTCCTGTGCTTTCTCTTTTGAGGCTACACGCTTAGACATACACGCAACACCAGAGCTTTTCGAGTTACAACGTGTTGTTTAGGAAAAACTAGATAATTTCGCACAATGCGAGATTTCCTTAAAACGTGGTTTCTGACAAATTTTGATGAAAGAAAATTCTCCTGTGGGATCTCTTTTGAGGCTACACGTTTAGACGTACAGGCCACACCAAATCTTTTCGAGTAACAACGTGTTGTTTAGGAGATTCAAGCTAATTTTGTACGATGCGTTAATTCCTCTCGTAAAGTGTTTCCAATATGTACGTATTTGTCTTTACTCTGCAACACTGTATTTCCTTATAACGGGGTATTCTTACATATTCTTTCGAGAGAAAACTCTCCTGTGCATTCCCTTTTGAGGCTACACACTTAGACATACACGCAACACCAAAGCTTTTCGAGTTACAACTTGTTGTTTAGGAAAAACAAGATAATTTCGCAGGATGCGGGATTTCGTTAAAACGTGGTTTTCTGACAAATTTTGAAGAAAGAAAATTCTCCAGTGGGTTCTCTTTTGAGGCTACACTTTTAGACGTACACGCCAAACCAAATGTTTTCGAGTTTCCACTTTTTGTTTAGGACATACAAGCTAATATTGTATGATGCGTAATTTCTTCTTGTAAAGTGTTTCCAATAAGTACGTATTTGTCTTTACTCTGCAACACTGTATTTCCTTATAACGTTGTATTCTTACATGATCTTTCGAGAGAAAACTCTCCTGTGCATTCTCTTTTGAGGCTACACGCTGAGACATACACGCAACACCAAAGCTTTTCGAGTTACAAGGTGTTGTTTAGGAATAACAAGATAATTTCGCACGATGCGGGATTTCCTTAAAACGTGGTTTTCTGAAAATTTTGACGAAAGAAAATTCTCCTTTGTGTTCTCTTTTGAGGCTACACGTTTAGACGTACACGCCAAACCAAATCTTTTCGAGTTACCACGTGTTGTTTAGGAGATACAAGCTAATTTTGTACGATGCGTTATGATGCGTTATTTCTTCTCCTAAAGTGTTTCCAATATGTACTTATTTGCCTTTACTCTGCAAAATTGTATTTCTTTATAACGTGGTATTCTTACATATTCTTTCGAGAGAAAACTCTCCTGTACCTTTGCTTTTGAGGCTCCACGCTTAGACATACACGCAACACCAAAGCTTTTTGAGTTACAACATGTTGTTTAGGAAAAAGAAGATGATTTCGCACGATGCGGGATTTCCTTAAAACGTGGTTTTCTGAAAATTTTTAACGAAAGAAAATTGTCCTGTGGGTTCTCTTTTGAGGCAACACGTTTAGACGTACACGCCACACCGAATTTTTTCGAGTTACAACGTGTTGTTTAGGAGATACAAGTTAATTTTTTACGATGCGTTATTTCTTCTCGTAAAGTGTTTCCAATATGTACGTATCTGTCTTTACTCTGCAACACTCTATTTCCTTATTACGTGGTATTCTTACATATTCTTTCTAGAAAAAACTCTCCTTTACATTCTCTTTTGAGGCTACACGCTTAGACATACACACAACACCAAAGTTTTTCGAGTTACAACGTGTTGTTTAGGAAAAACAAGAAAATTTTGCATGATGAGGGATTTCCTTATATCGTGGTTTTCTGACAAATTTTGAAGAAAGAAAATTCTCCTGTGGGGTCTCTTTTGAGGCTTCACTTTTAGACGTACACGCCAAACCAAATCTTTTCGAGTTACCACTTGTTGTTTAGGAGATACAAGCTTATATTTTATGATGTGTCATTTCTTCTCGTAAAGTGTTTCCAATATGTACATATTTGTCTTTACTCTCCAACACTGTATTTCCTTATAACGTTGTATTCTTACATGTTCTTTCGAGAGAAAACTCTCCTGTGCATTCTCTTTTGAGGCTACACGCTGAGACATACATGCAACACCAAAGCTTTTCGTGTTACAAGTTGTTTAGGAAAAACAAGATAATTTCGCACGATGGGGGATTTCCGTAAAACGTGGTTTTCTGACAAATTTTGACGAAAGAAAATTCTCCTTTGTGTTCTCTTTTGCGGCTACACGTTTAGACGTACACGCCAAACCAAACCTTTTCGAGTTACCACGTGTTGTTTAGGAGATACAAGCTAATTTTGTATGATGCGTTATTTCTTCTCCTAAAGTGTTTCCAATATGTACTTATTTGCCTTTACTCGGCAAAATTGTATTTCTTTATAACGTCTATTCTTACATATTCTTTCGAGAGAAAACTCTCCTGTGCCTTCGCTTTTGAGGCTCCACGCTTAGACATACACGCAACACCAAAGTTTTTTGAGTTACAACATGTTGTTTAGGAAAAAGAAGATGATTTCGAACGATGCTGGATTTCCTTAAAACGTGGTTTTCTGAAAAATCTAACGAAAGAAAATTGTCCTGTGGGTTCTCTTTTGAGGCTACACGTTTAGACGTACACGCCACACCAAATCTTTTCGAGATACAACGTGTTGTTTAGGAGAAACAAGTTAATTTTTTACGATGCGTTATTTCTTCTCGTAGAGAGTTTCCAATATGTACGTATTTGTCTTTACTCTGCAACAATGTATTTCCTTATAACGTGGTATTCTTAAATATTCTTTCGAGAAAAAACTCTCCTTTACATTCTCTTTTGAGGCTACACGCTTAGACATACACGCAACACCAAAGCTTTTCGAGTTACAACTTGTTGTTTAGGAAAAACAAGATAATTTTGCACGATGAGGGATTTCCTTAAAACGTGGTTTTCTCACATATTTTGACGAAAGAAAATTCTCCTGTGGGTTCTCTTTTGAGGCTACACGTTTAGCCATACACGCCACACCAAATCCTTTCGAGTTACAACCGGTTGTTTAGGAGATACGAGCTAATTTTGTATGATGCATTAGTTCTTCTCGTAAAGTGTTTCCAATACATACGTATTTGTCTTTACTCTGCAACACTGTATTTCCTTATAATGTGATATTCTTACATATTCTTTTGAGGGAAAACTCTCCTGTGTGTTCTCTTTTGAGGCTACATGCTTAGACATACACACAACACCAAAGATTTTCGAGTTACAATGTGTTGTTTAGGAAAAACTAGATAATTTCGCACAATGCGAGATTTCCTTAAAACGTGGTTTCTGACAAATTTTGATGAAAGAAAATTCTCCTGTGGGTTCTCTTTTGAGGCTACACGTTGAGACGTACACGGCACACCAAAACTTTTCGAGTTACAACGAGTTGTTTAGGAGACACAAGCTAATTTTGTATGATGCGATATTTCTTCTTTTAAAGTGTTTCCAATATGTACGTATTTGTCTTTACTCTGCAACACTGTATTTCCTTATAACGTGGTATTCTTACATATTCTTTCGAGAGAAAACTCTCCTGTGCATTCCCTTTTGTGGCTACACACTTAGTCATACACGCAACACCAAAGCTTTTCGAGTTACAACTTGTTGTTTAGGAAAAACAAGATAATTTCGCAGGATGCGGGATTTCGTTAAAACGTGATTTTCTGAAAAATTTTGAAGAAAGAAAATTCTCCTATGGGTTCTCTTTTCAGGCTACACGTTTAGACGTACACGCCACACCAAGTCCTTTCGAGTTACCACGTGTTGTTTAGGAGATACAAGCTAATTTTTTACAATGCGTTATTTCTTCTCGTAAAGTGTTTCCATCAAGTATGTATTTGTCTTTACTCTGCAACACTGTATTCCCTTATAACGTTGTATTCTTACATGTTCTTTCGAGAGAAAACTCTCCTGTGCGTACTCTTTAGAGGCTACACGCTTAAACATACACGCAACGCCAAAGATTTTCGAGTTACAATGTGTTGTTTAGGAAAAGCAAGATAATTTCGCACGATGCGAGATTTCCATAAAACGTGGTTTTCTGAAAAATTTTGACAAAAGAAAGTTTTCCTGTGGGTTCTCTTTTGAGGCTACACGTGTAGAAGTACGAGCCACAACAAATCTTTTCGAGTTCCAATTGTTGTTTAGGAGATACAAGATAATTTTGTACGATGTGTTATTTCCTCTCTTAAAGTGTTTCCAATACGTACGTATTTGTCTTTATTCTGCAACACTGTATTTTCTCATAACATGGTATTCTTACAAATTCTTTCGAGAGAAAACTCTCCTGTGCATTCTCTTTTGAGGCTACAAGCTTAGACAAACACCCAACTCCAAAGCTTTTCGAGTTACAACATGTTGTTCAGGAAAAAGAAGATGATTTGGCACGATGCGGGATTTCCTTAAAACGTGGTTTTCTGAAAAATTTTGACGAAAGAAAATTCTCCTGTGGGTTCTCTTTTGAGGCTACACGTTTAGACGTACACGCCGCACCAAATCTTTTCGAGTTACAACGTTTTGTTTAGGAGGTACAAGCTAATTTTCTAAGATGCGTTACTTCTTCTCGTAAAGTGTTTCCAATATGTACATATTTGTCTGCTCTGCAACACTGTATTTCCTTATAACGTGGTATTCTTACATATTATTTCGAGAGAAAACTATCCTGTGCGTTCTCTTTTGAGGCTACACACTTAGACATACAGGCAACACCAAAGCTTTTCGAGTTACAACATGTTGTTTAGGAAAAACAAGATAATTTCGCACGATGCAGGATTTCCTTAAAACGTGGTTTTCTGACAAATTTTGACGAAAGAAAATTCTCCTGTCGGTTCACATTTGGGGCTACACATTTAGACGTACACGCCACACCAAATCCTTTAGAGTTACCACGTGTTGTTTAAGAGATACAAGCTAATTTTGTATGATGCGTTATTTCTTCTCGTAAAGTGTTTCCAATACGTACGTATTTGTCTTTACTCTGCAACACTGTATTTCCTTTTAACGTTGTATTATTACATGTTCTTTTGAGAGAAAACTCTCCTGTGCATTGTCTTTAGAGGCAACATGCTCAGACATACACGCAACACCAAAGCTTTTCGAGTTACAACGTGTTGTTTAGGAAAAACAAGATAATTTTGCACGGTGCGGGATTTCCTTAAAACGTGGTTCTTTGACAAATTTTGACGAAAAAAAGTTCTCCTGTTGGTTCTCTTTTGAGGCTACAAGTGTAGAAGTACGAGCCACACCAAATATTTTTGAGTTATAACGTGTTGTTTAGGAGATACAAGCAAATTTTGTACGATGCGTTATTTCTTCCCTAAATTGTTTCCAATATGTCGTTATTTATCTTTACTCTGCAACACTGTATTTTCTTATAACGTGGTATTCTTACATATTCTTTCGAGGGAAAACTCTCCTGTGCATGCTCTTTTGAGGCTACACGCTTAGACGAACACGCACGCCAAAGCTTTTCGAGTTACAACGTGTTGTTTAGGAAAAAGAAAATAATTTCGCACGATGCGAGATTTCCATAAAACGTGGTTTTCAGACAAATTTTGACGAAAGAAAGTTCTCCTCTGGGTTCTCTTTTGAGGCTACACGTGTAGAGGTACGAGCCACACCAAATCTTTTCGAGTTACAATGTGTTGTTTAGGAGATACAAGCTAATTTTGTACAATGCGTTATTTCTTCTCTTAAAGTGTTTCCAATATGTACGTAGTTGTCTTTATTCTGCAACACTGTATTTCCTTATAACGTGGTATTCTTACATATTCTTTCGAGAGAAAACTCTCCTGTGCATTCTCTTTTGAGGCTACATGCTTAGACATACACGCAACACCAAAGCTTTTCGAGTTACAACGTGTTGTTTAGGAAAAACAAGATAATTTCGCACGATGCGCTATTTCCTTAAAACGTGGTTTCAGACAAATTTTGATGAAAGAAAATTCTCCTGTGGGTTCTCGTTTGAGGCTACACTTTTAGACGTACATGTCACACCAAATCTTTTCGAGTTACAACGTGTTGTTTAGGAGATACAAGCTCATTTTTTACGATGCATTATTTCTTCTCGTAAAGTGTTTCCAATATGTACTTATTTGTCTTTACTCTGCAAAATTGTATTTCCTTTTAACGTGGTATTCTTACATATTCTTTCAAGAGAACACTCTCCTGTGCCTTCTCTTTTGAGTCTCCACGCTTACACATACACGCAACACCAACGCATTTCGAGTTACAACATGTTGTTTAGGAAAAAGAAGATGATTTCGCACGATGCGGGATTTCCTTAAAACGTGGTTTTCTGAAAAATTTTGACGAAAGAAAATTCTCCTGTGGGTTCTCTTTTGAGGCTACATGTTTAGATGTACACGCCACACCAAATCTTTTCGAGTTACAACGTGTTGTTTTGGAGATACAAGCTAATTTTGTACGATGCGTTAATTCTTCTCATAAAGTGTTTCCAATACATACGTATTTGTCTTTACTCTGCAACACTGTATTTCCTTATAACGTGGTATTCTTACATATTCTTTCGAGAGAAAAGTATCCTGTGCGTTCCCTTTTGAGGCTGCACACTTAGACATACAGGCAACATCAATGCTTTTAGAGTTACAATGTGTTGTTTATGAAAAACAAGATTATTTCGCACGATGCGGGATTTCCTTAAAACGTGGTTTTCTGACAAATTTTGACAAATGAAAATTCTCCTGTGGGTTCTCTTTTGAGGCTCCACGTTTAGACATACACGCCACACCAAATCCTTTCGAGTTACCACGTGTTGCTTAGGAGATACAAGCTAATTTTCTACGATGCGTTATTTCTTCTCGTAAAGTGTTTCCAATAATTACGTATTTGTCTTTACTCTGCAACACTGTATTTCCTTATAACGTTGTATTCTTACATGTTATTTCGAGAGAAAACTCTCCTGTGCGTTCTCTTTAGAGGCTACAGGCTTAGACATACACGAAACACCAAAGCTTTTTGAGTTACAACATGTTGTTTATGAAAAACAAGATAATTTTGCACGATGCGAGATTTCCTTAAAACGTGGTTTTCTGACAAATTTTGACGAAAGAAAGTTATCCTGTGGTTTCTCTTTTGAGGGTACACGTGTAGACGTACGAGCCACACCAAATCTTTTCGAGTTACAACGTGTTGTTTAGGAGATACAAGCAAATTTTGTAAGATGCGTTATTTCTTCTCCTAAGTGTTTCCAATATGTCCTTATTTGCCTTTACTCTGCAACATTGTATTTCCATATAACGTGGTATTCTTACATATTCTTTCGAGGGAAAACGCTCCTGTGCGTTCTCTTTTGAGGCTACACGTTTAGACATACACGCAACGCCAAAGCTTTTCGAGTTACAACGTGTTGTTTAGGAAAAACAAGATAATTTCGCACGATGCGAGATTTCCATAAAACGTGGTTTTCTGAAAAATTTTGATGAAAGAAAGTTCTCCTATGGGTTCTCTTTTGAGGCTACACTTCTAGAGGTACGAGCCACACTAAATCTTTTCGAGTTACAAAGTGTTCTTTAGGAGATACAAGCTAATTTTGGACGATGCGTTATTTCTTCTCTTAAAGTGTTTCCAATATGTACGTAGTTGTCTTTACTCTGCAACACTGTATTTCCTTATAACATGGTATTCCTACATATTCTTTCAAGAGAAAACTCTCCTGTGCGTTCTCTTTTGAGGCTACAAGCTTAGACATACACGCAACACCAAAGCTTTTCGATTTACAACGTGTTGTTTAGGAAAAACAAGATAATTTCGCACGATGCGAGATTTCCTTTAAACGTGGTTTCTGACAAATTTTGATGAAAGAAAATTCTCCTGTGGGTTCTCTTTTGAGGCTAAACGTTTAGACATACACGTCACACCAAATCTTTTCGAGTTACAACGTGTTGTTTAGGAGATACAAGCTAATTTTTTACGATCCATTCTTCCTTCTCATAAAGTGTTTCCAATATGTACTTATTTGTCTTTACTCTGCAAAATTGTATTTCCTTATAACGTGGTATTCTTACATATTCTTTCGAGAGAAAACTCTCCTGTGCCTTCTCTTTTGAGGCTCCATGCTTACACATACACGCAACACCAAAGATTTTCAAGTTACAACATGTTGTTTAGGAAAAAGAAGATGATTTCGCACGATGGGGATTTCCTTAACACGTGGTTTTCTGAAAAATTTTGACGAAAGAAAATTCTCCTGTGGGTTCTCTTTTGAGGCTACATGTTTAGACGTACACGCCACACCAAATCTGTTCGAGTTACAACGTATTGTTTAGGAGATACAAGCTAATTTTTTACAATGCGTTAATTCTTCTCATAAAGTGTTTCCAATACATACATATTTGTCTTTACTCTGCAACATTGTATTTCCTTATAACGTGGTATTCTTACATATTCTTTCAATAGAAAACTGTCCTGTGCGTTCTCCTTTGAGGCCACACGTTTAGACATACACGCAACATCAAAGCTTTTCGACTTACAACGTGTTGTTTAGGAAAAACAAGATAATTTCGCACAATGCGAGATTTCCTTAAAACGTGGTTTTCTGACAAATTTTGACGAAAGAAAATTCTCCTGTGGGTTCTCTTTTGAGGCTACACGTTTCAACTTACACGCCACACCAAATCCTTCGAGTTACAACGTGTTGTTTAGGAAATACAAGCTAATTTTTTACGATGTATTATTCCTTCTCGTTAAGTGTTTCCAATAATTTAGTATCTGTCTTTACTCTGCAACACTGTATTTCCTTATAACGTGGTATTCTTACATATTCTTTCGAGAGAATACTCTCCTGTGCCTTCTCTTTTGAGGCTACATGCTTAGACATACACGCAACACCAAAGCTTTTCGAGTTACAACGTGTTGTTTAGGAAGAACAAGATAATTTCGCACGATGCGGGATTTCCTTAAAACGTGGTTTTCTGAAAAATTTTGACGAAAGAAAATTCTCCTGTGGGTTCTCTTTTGAGGCTACATGTTTAGATGTACACGCCACAACAAATCCTTTCGAGTTACAACGTTTTGTTTAGAAGATACAAGCTAATTTTGTAAGATGCGTTAATTCTTCTCATAAAGTGTTTCCAATACGTACGAATTTGTCTTTACTCTGCAACACTGTATTTCCTTATAACGTGGTATTCTTACATATTCTTTCGAGGGAAAACTCTCCTGTGCGTTCTCTTTCGAGGCTACACGCTTAGACAAACACACAACACCAAAGCTTTTCGAGTTACAACGTGTTGTTTAGGAAAAAACAAGATAATTTCGCATGATGCGAGATTTCCATAAATCGTGGTTTTCTGAAAAATTTTAACGAAAGAATTTCCTCCTGTGGGTTCTCTTTTGAGGCTACACTTGTAGAGGTATGAGCCACACCAAATCTTTTCGAGTTACAAAGTTTTGTTTAGGAGATACAAGCTAATTTTGTACGATGCGTTATTTCTTCTCTTAAAGTGTTTCCAATATGTACGTATTTGTCTTTACTCTGCAACACTGTATTTCCTTATAACGTGGTATTCCTACATTTTCTTTCGAGAGAAAACTCTCCTGTGCGTTCTCTTTTGAGGCTACACGCTTAGACATACACGCAACACCAAAGCTTTTCGATTTACAACGTGTTGTTTATGAAAAACAAGATAATTTCACACGATGCGAGATTTCCTTAAAACGTGGTTTCTGACAAATTTTGATGAAAGAAAATTCTTGGGCCTGGGAGCGGCGGCAGCAGCAGCAGTAGCAGCAGCAGCGGCTGGTCCAGAGGAAGGGCCATCAGCAGTAGAACCAAGCGGACAGGGTCCAGGCAGACCTGGTACCCACGACCACTGGCCATCGCTGGCCAGCCAGGCTGCAAGCAGCGGCGGATTTACGGTGCCTTTCACCACACGGAAGCCACATCAGAACTCTGCCTCCCGCCAGTCAGTTACGTGGGCTCCATATTGGTTCTCGGTCGCCAGAGAAATCAGACTGAGGTACGCAAATATAACCCGAGAACAACATCGCGGGGGTCTAAGCCCGACGGGCGTTGGCAGGCACCCAGGCCCTGAGCTGATCGGGGGTCCACCGGGGTGCAAACCCGGCCAGGAGGTTTTTTTCCTCCCGGGCCGGCGCGCGCACCACCACCATTTTGCCTGGGGGAAGCCAGGGAGACCTAGCAGGCAAAACCAAACCGGCTAACAGGCATAGCCCGAGGCGGACATAGCAGGGGTCTCAGACGGTCAGTCCCTGGACTTCCCCCAGGCCCTGGGCTGCTCGGTGGGCCATCTGTGTGCTGACCCGGCCAGGAGGTTGTTTATCCGGGCCAGTTTGCGCACCACCACCATTTTGCCTACGGGAAGCCAGAGAGACCTAGCAGGCAAAACCAAAGTAGCTAACAGGCATAGCCCAAGGCGGACATAGCAGGGGTCTCAGACGGTCAGGCCCTAGACTGACCCCCAGGCCCTGGGCTGCTCGTTGGGCCATCTGTGTGCTGACCCAGCCAGGAGGTTGTTAGCCCAGCAGACTCTCCCAGCACTCTCAGGGAACTCGCACACGCCACCATCCTAGCCACCTGACACACCCAATTAACACCCACAGCTGAGGGGAACTTTGCACCGACATTGGCCTGCCAGGCTTTTGCCTAGACTCAGGGCCTGAGCAGCTAGGCTAGCCTTGTGTGCACCAACCCGGTTGGGAGTTCTGCTGCCCAGATCAGCCTGGGCGGCAGCACCACATCTCCAAGTCCTGCAAGTGGCTAGCTGGGTTTCCGGGCGGCCAGCTGGGAGAAGTCAGTGTGCTCCAGTGAATCCAGCGGGCCCCAGCAGGAGCCTTCGGGTGCCTGCTTTGGGATCTGAACAGCCTGGGCAGCAGCACCCTGTCTACAAGCAGTGCAGGAGGTAAGCTGTGCACCAGAGGCCAACGGGGAAGGGGCAGCTTGCACTGGTGAGTCCAGCACTGACAAGACAAACTAACACCAGTGAGAACTAGATGGCAAAAGGCAAACGCAGGAACGTCACTAACAGAAATCAAGGCAATATGGCAACATCTGAACCCAATTCTCCTCTACCAACATGTCCTGGATACCCCATCACACCAGTAAAACAAGATTTGGATTTAAAATCACTGGTCATGATGCTGGTACAGGAACACATGAAGGACATACTTAAAGAAATTCAGGAGAAAATGGATCAAAAGTTAGAAGCCCTTGCAAGGGAAACACAAAAATCATTGAAAGAAATCCAGGAGAATACAAAAGCCAACAAGGAGGAAATGCAAAAAACACTTAAAGAAATACAGGAGAACTTTGGTCAACAGGCTGAGGTCATGAAAGACGAAACACAAAAATCTCTTAATGAAATGCAGGAGAACTTTGGTCAACAGGCTGAGCTCATGAAAGAGGAAACACAAAAATCTCTTAAAGAATTACGGGAAAACACAAACATGCAAGTGAAGGAGCTAAGCAAAACCATCCAGGATCAAAAATCAGAAGTAGAAACAACTAAGAAAACTCAAAGGGAGACAACTTTGGAGATAGAAAGCCTTGGGAAGAAATCAGGGGACAGAGATGCAAATATCAACAACAGAATACACGAGATAGAAGAAAGAATCTCAGATGCTGAAGATTCCATAGAAACCATGGACTCAACAGTTAAAGAAAATGCAAAATGCAAAAAGCTTGTAACCCAAAATATCCAGGAAATCCAGGACACAATGAGAAGACCAAACCTAAGGATTATAGGCATAGAGGAGAGTGAAGATTTACAACTTAAAGGGCCAGCAAATATCTTCAATAAAATTATGGAAGAAAACTTCCCTAACCTAAAGAGAGAGATGCCCATGAATATACAAGAAGCCTACAGAACTCCAAACAGACTGGACCAGAAGAGAAATACTTCCCGTCACATAATAATCAAAACACCAAATGTTCTAAACAAAGAAAGAATACTAAAGGCAGTAAGAGAAAAAGGCCAAGTAACATGTAAAGGAAGACCTATCAGAATCACAGCAGACTTTTCACCGGAGACTATGAAGGCTAGAAGGTCCTGGGCAGATCTCATGCAGACTCTAAGAGAACACAAATGCCAACGAAAACAACTATATCCAGCAAAACTCTCAATCACCATAGATGGAGAAACTAAGATATTTCATGACAAAACCAAGTTTACCCAATATCTATCCACAAACCCGGCCCTAAAAAGGATAATAGGAAGACAACACCAATACAAGGAGGGAAACTTCACCCTGGAAAAAGCAAGATAGTAACCTTTCATCAAACCCAAAAGAAGTTAAGCATTCAAATTTAAAAAATAACATCAAAAATGATAGGAAGTAACAATCACTATTCCTTAATATCTCTTAACATCAATGGACTTAATGCCCCAACAAAAAGACACAGACTAACTGAATGGATACGTAAACAGGACCCTACATTTTGCTGCTTACAGGAAACACACCTCAGGTTCAAAGACAATCACTACCTTAGAGTAAAAGTCTGGAAGACAATTTTACAAGCAAATGGTCTCAGGAAACAAGCTGGAGTAGCCATTTTAATATCAGATAAAATTGACTTTCAACCCAAAGTCATCAAAAGAGACCCTGAGGGACACTTCTTGCTGGTCAAAGGAAAAATACAAAAAGAAGAACTGTCAATCCTGAACATCTATGCCCCAAATGCAAGGGCACCCTCTTTCGTAAAAGAAACTTTATTAAAACTAAAAGCACACATTGCACCTAACACAATAATTGTGGGTGACTTCAACACTGCACTTTCCTCAATGGACCGATCAGGAAAACAGAAACTAAACAAGGACACAATGAAACTAATTGAAGCTTTGGACCAATTAGATTTAACAGATATATATAGAACATTCTATCCTAAAACAAAAGAATATACCTTTTTCTCAGCACCTCATGGTACCTTCTCCAAAATCGACCATATAATTGGTCACAAGACAGACCTCAACAAATATAAGAAGATAGAACTAATACCATGCCTCCTATCTGATCACTATGGAGTAAAAGTGGTCTTCAATAGCAACAGAAACAACAGAAAACCCACATACACGTGGAAACTGAACAATACTCTACTCAATGATACCTTGGTCAAGGAAGAAATAAAGAAAGAAATTAAAGACTTTTTAGAACACAATAAAAATGAAAACACAACATACCCAAATCAATGGGACACAATGAAAGCAGTGCTAAGAGGAAAACTCATAGCCCTGAGTGCCTCCAAAAAGAAAATGGAGAGAGCATACATTACCAGCTTAATGACACACCTGAAAGCCCTAGAACAAAAAGAAGCTATTTCACACAGGAGGAGTAGAAGGCAGGAAATCATCAAACTCAGGGCCGAAATCAATCAAGTAGAAACAAAGAGAACCATACAAAAAATCAACAAAACCAGGAGCTGGTTCTTTGAGAAAATCAACAAGAGAGATAAACCCTTAGCCAGACTGACCAAAGGGCACAGAGAAAGTATCCAAATTAACAAACTTAGAAATGAAAAGGGAGATATAACAACGGAAACTGAGGAAATCCAAAAAATCATCAGATCCTACTACAAGAGCCTGTACTCAACACAACTGGAGAATCTGGAGGAAATGGACAATTTCCTTGACAGATACCAAATACCAAAATTAAATCAGGACCAACTAGACCATCTAAACAGTCCCATAATGCCTAAAGAAATAGAAGGAGTCATAGAAAGTCTTCCAACCAAAAAAAGCACAGGACCAGATGGCTTCAGTGCAGAATTCTACAAGACTTTCAAAGAAGAGTTAACACCAATACTCTTCAAACTATTCCACAAAATAGAAACAGAAGGAACACTACCCAATTCCTTCTACGAAGCCACAATTACGCTGATACCAAAGCCACAAAAAGATCCAACAAAGAAAGAGAACTTCAGACCAATTTCCCTTATGAACATCGATGCAAAAATACTCAATAAAATTCTTGCTTACCGAATCCAAGAACACATCAAAACGATCATCCACCATGATCAAGTAGGCTTTATCCCGGGAATGCAGGGTTGGTTCAATATACGGAAATTCATCAATACAATCCACTACATAAACAAACTCAAATAACAAAACCACATGGTCATTTCATTGGATGCTGAAAAAGCATTTGACAAAATTCAGCATCCCTTCATGCTTAAAGTCTTGGAGAGAACAGGAATTCAAGGCCCATACCTAAACATAGTAAAAGCAATATACAGCAAACCGGTAGCCAGCATCAAACTAAATGGAGAGAAACTTGAAGCAATCCCACTGAAATCAAGGACCAGACAAGGCTGCCCCCTTTCTCCTTATCTTTTCAATATTGTACTTGAGGTACTAGCTCGGGCAATTCGACAACATAAGGAGGTCAAAGGGATAGAAATTGGAAAGGAAGAAGTCAAACTATCATTATTTACAGACGACATGATCGTCTACCTAAGTGACCCAAAGAACTCCACTAGAGAGCTCCTACAGCTGATAAACAACTTCAGCAAAGTGGCAGGTTATAAAATCAACTCAAGCAAATCAGTGGCCTTCCTATACTCAAAGGATAAGCAGGCTGAGAAAGAAATTAGGGAAATGACCCCCTTCACAATAGCCTCAAACAGTATAAAGTATCTTGGGGTGACCCTTACCAAACATGTGAAAGATCTGTATGACAAGAACTTCAAGACTCTGAAGAAGGAAATGGAAGAAGACCTCAAAAAATGGGAAAACCTCCCATGCTCATGGATCGGTAGAACCAATATAGTTAAAATGGCCATTCTGCCTAAAGCACTATACAGATTCAATGCAATACCCATCAAAATCCCAACTCAATTCTTCACAGAGTTAGAAAGAGCAATTATCAAATTCATCTGGAACAACAAAAAACCTAGGATAGCTAAAACTATTCTCAGCACAAAAGAAAATCTGGGGGAATCAGTATCCCTGACCTCAAGCAATACTACAGAGCAATAGTGTTAAAAACTGCATGGTGTTGGTACAGTGACAGACAGGAGGATCAATGGAACAGGATTGAAGATCTAGAAATGAACCCACACACCTATGGCCACTTGATCCTTGACAAAGAGGCTGAAAACATCCAATGGAAAAAAGATAGCCTTTTCAACAAATGGTGCTGGTTCAACTGGAGGTCAGCATGCAGAAGAATGCGAATTGATCCATCCTTGTCTCCTTGTACTAAGCTCAAATCCAAATGGATCAAGGACCTCCACATAAAGCCAAACACTCTGAAGCTAATAGAAAAGAAACTGGGGAAGAACCTTGAGGACATCGGTACAGGGAGAAAGTTTTTGAACAGAACACCAATAGCGTATGCTCTAAGAGCAAGAATTGACAAATGGGACCTCATGAAATTACAAAGTTTCTGTAAGGCAAAGGACACCATCAAGAGGAAAAATCGGCAACCAACAAATTGGGAAAAGATCTTCACCAATCCTACATCAGATAGAGGGCTAATATCCAATATATATAAAGAACTCAAGAAGTTAGACTCCAGAAAACCAAACAACCCTATTAAAAAATGGGGTACAGAGTTAAACAAAGAATTCTCACCTGAAGAACTTCGGATGGCGGAGAAGCATCTTAAAAAATGCTCAACTTCATTAGTCATCAGGGAAATGCAAATCAAAACAACCCTAAGATTTCATCTTACACCAGTCAGAATGGCTAAGATTAAAAATTCAGGAGACAGCAGGTGTTGGAGAGGGTGTGGAGAAAGAGGAACACTCCTCCACTGCTGGTGGGGTTGCAAATTGGTACAACCACTCTGGAAATCAGTCTGGCGGTTCCTCCGAAAACTGGGCACCTCACTTCCAGAAGATCCTGCTATACCACTCCTGGGCATATACCCAGAAGACTCCCCTCCATGTAATAAGGATACATGTTCTACTATGTTCATAGCAGCCCTATTTATAATTGCCAGATGCTGGAAAGAACCCAGGTATCCCTCAACAGAAGAGTGGATGCAAAAAATGTGGTATATCTACACAATGGAGCACTATTCTGCCATTAGAAACAATGAATTCATGAAATTCTTAGGCAAATGGATGGAGCTAGAGAATGTCATACTAAGTGAGGTAAACCAGACTCAAAAGGTGAATCATGGTATGCACTCACTAATAAGTGGATATTAACCTAGAAAACTGGAATACCCAAAACATAATCCACACATCAAATGAGGAACAAGAAGAAAGGAGGAGTGGCCCCTGGTTCTGGAAAGACTCAGTGAAACAGTATTTAGCAAAACCAGAACGGGGAAGTGGGAAGGGGTGGATGGGAGGACAGGGGAAGAGAAGGGGGCTTTCGGGACTTTCGGGGAGTGGGGGGGGGCTAGAAAAGGGGAAATCATTTGAAATGTAAATAAATTATATCGAATAAAAAAAAGTTAACACTAAAAAAAAATAAGACAAAAAAAAAAAGGAGTGGGAGTGGATGGGTTGGTGAGCAGGGAGAAGGGGTTATGGGATAGTGTGTTTTCAGAGGGGAAACCAGGAATGCAGATAATATTTAAAATGTAAATAAAGAAAATATTTAATTTAAAAAACGTAAAAAAAAAAAAGAAAGAAAGAAAATTCTCCTGTGGGTTCTCTTTTGAGGCTACACGTTTAGACGTAAACGTCACACCAAATCTTTTCGAGTTACAACATGTTGTTTAGGAGATACAAGCTAATTTTTTACGATGCATTCTTTCTTCTCGTAAAGTGTTTCCAATCTGTACTTATTTGTCTTTAATCTGCAAAATTGTATTTCCTTATAACGTGGGATTCTTACATATTCTTTCGAGAGAAAACTCTCCTGTGCCTTCTCTTTTGAGGCTCCACGCTTACACATACACGCAACACCAAAGCTTTTCGAGTTACAACATGTTGTTTAGGAAAAAGAAGATGATTTCGCACGATGGGGGATTTCCTTAAAACGTGGTTTTCTGAAAAATTTGGACGAAAGAAAATTCTCCTGTGGGTTCTCTTTTGAGGCTACATGTTTAGAAGTACACGCCACGCCAAACCTTTTCGAGTTACAACGTGTTGTTTAGGAGATACAAGCTAATTTTGTACGATGCTTTAATTCTTCTCGTAAAGTGTTTCCAAAACGTACGTATTTGTCTTTACTCTGCAACACTGTATTTCCTTATAACATGGTATTCTTACATATTCTTTCGAGAGAAAACTATCCTTTGCATTCCCTTTTGAGGCTACACATTTAGACATACAGGCAACACCAATGCTTTTCGAATTACAACGTGTTGTTTATGAAAAACAAGATAATTTCGCACAATGCGGGATTTCCTTAAACCATTGTGTTCTGACAAATTTTGAGGAAAGAAAATTCTCCTGTGGGTTCTCTTTTGATGCTACACGTTTAGACGTGCACGCCACACCAAATCCTTTCCAGTTACCAAGTGTTTAGGAGATACAAGCTAATTTTGTACTATGTGTTATTTCTTCTCTTAAAGTGTTTCCAATAAGTACGCATTTGTCTTTACTCTGCAACACTCTATTTCCTTATAACATTGTATTCTTACATGTTCTTTCAAGAGAAAACTCTCCTGGGAGTTCTCTTTAGAGGCTACACGCTTAGACATACACGCAACACCAAAGCTTTTCGAGTTACAACGTGTTGTTTAGGAAAAACAAGATAATTTCGCACGATGCGGGATTTCCTTAAAACGTGGTTTTCTGACAAATTTTGACAAAAGAAAATTCTACTGTGTCTTCTTTTTTGAGGCTACAGGTTTAGACGTACACGCCACACTGAATCTTTTCGAGTTACCACGTGTTGTTTAGGAGATACAAGCTAATTTTTTACGATGTGTTATTTCTTCTCGTAAAGTGTTTCCCATACATACGTATTTGTCTTTACTCTGCAACACTGTATTTCCTTATAACGTGGTATTCTTATATATTCTTTCGAGAGAAAACTCTCCTGTCCGTTCTCTTTTGAGGCCACACGTTTAGACATACACGCAACACCAAAGCTTTTCGAGTTATAACGTGTTGTTTAGGAAAAACAAGAAAATTTCGCACAATGCGGGATTTCCTTAAAACGTGGTTTTCTGACAAATATTGACAAAAGAAAATTCTCCTGTGGGTTCTCTTTTGAGGCTACAAGTTTCAAATTACATGCCACACCAAATCCTTCGAGTTACAACGTGTTGTTTAGGAAATACAAGCTAATTTTGTACTATGTATTATTCCTTCTCGTAAAGTGTTTCCAATAAGTAAGTATCTGTCTTTACTCTGCAACACTGTATTTCCTTATAACGTGGTATTCTTACATATTCTTTCGAGAGAATACACTACTGTGCCTTCTCTTTTGAGGCTACACGCTTAGACATACACGCAACACCAAAGCTTTTCGAGTTACAACGTGTTGTTTAGGAAAAACAAGATGATTTCGCACGATGCAGGACTTCCTTAAAACGTGGTTTTCTGAAAAAAATTTGACGAAAGAAAATTCTCTTGTGGGTTTTCTTTTGAGGCTACACGTTTAGATGTAAACATCACACCAAATCTTTTCGAGTTACAACGTGTTGTTTAGGAGATACAAACTAATTTTGTACCATGCGTTATTTCTTCTCATTAAGTGTTTCCAATACATAAGTATTTGTCTTTTCTCTGCAACACCGTATCCTTATTACGTGGTATTCTTACATATTCTTTCGAGAGAAAACTCTCCTGTGGGTTCTCTTTTGAGGCTACATGCTTAGACATACAAGTAACACCAAAGCTTTTCGAGTTACAACGTGTTGTTTAGGAAAAACAAGATAATTTCGCACAATGCGGGATTTCCTAAAAACGTGATTTCTGAAAAATTTTGACGAAAGAAAATTCTCCTGTGGGTTCTCTTTTGAGGCTACACATTTAGACGTACACGCCACACCAAATCTTTTCGAGTTACAACGTGTTGTTTAGGAGATACAAGCTAATTTTGAACGATGCGTTATTTCATCTCTAAAAGTGTTTCCAATAAGTACCTATTTGTCTTTAGTCTGCAACGCTGTATTTCCTTAGAACGTGGTATTCTTACATCTTATTTCGAGAGAAAACACTCCTGTACGTTCGCTTTTGAGGATACACGCTTAGACATACACGCAACACCAAAGCTTTTCAAGTTACAACGTGTTGTTTAGGAAAAACAAGATAATTTCACACGATGCGGGATTACCGTAAAACGTGGTTTTCTGACATATTTTGACGAAAGAAAATTCTCCTGTGGGTTCTCTTTTGAGGCTACACATTTAGACGTACATGCCACACCAACTCTTTTCGAGTTACAATGTGTTGTTTAGGAGATACAAGCTAATTTTGTACGATGCGTTATTTCTTCTCATAAAGTGTTTCCAATATGTACGTATTTGTCTTTATTCTGCAACAATGTATTTCCTTATAACGTGGTATTCTTAAATATTCTTTCGAGAGAAAACTCTCCTGTGCGTTCTCTTTTGAGGCTACACGCTTAGACATACACGCCACACCAAATCTTTTCGAGTTACAACGTGTTGTTTAGGAGATACAAACTAATTTTGAACGATGTTTTATTTCTTCTCGTAAAGTGTTTCCAATACATACGTATTTGTCTTTATTCCGCAATACTGTATTTCCTTATAACGTGGTGTTCTTACATATTCTTTCGAGAGATAACTCTCCTCTGCGTTCTCTTTTGAGACTACACGCTTAGACATACACGTAACACCAAAGCTTTTCGAGTTACAACGTGTTGTTTAGGAAAATCAAGATAATTTCCCACAATGCGGGATTTCCTAAAAACGTGATTTCTGAAACATTTTGAAGAAAGAAAATTCTCCTCTGGGTTCTCTTTTGAGACTACACGTTTAGTGGTACACGCCACACCAAATCGTTTCGAGTTACAACGTGTTGTTAAGGAGATACAAGCTAATTTTGAACGATGCATTATTTCATCTCTAAAAGTGTTTCCAATACGTACGTATTTGTCTTTAGTCTACAACACTGTATTTCCTAGAACGTGGTATTCTTACATCTTCTTTCGAGAGAAAACTCTCCTGTGCATTCGCTTTTGAGGCTACATGCTTAGACATACACGCAACACCAAATCTTTTCAAGTTACAACGTGTTGTTTAAGAAAAACAAGATAATTTCACACGATGCGGGATTTCCTTAAAACGTGGTTTTCTGACATATTTTGACGAACAAAAATTCTCCTGTGGGTTCTCTTTTGAGGCTACACATTTAGACGTACATGCCACACCAAATCTTTTCGAGTTACAACGTGTTGTTTAGGAGATACAAGCTAATTTTGTATGATGCGTTATTTTTTCTCGTAAAGTGTTTACAATGTGTACATATTTGTCTTTATTCTGCAACACTGTATTTCCTTATAACGTGGTATTCTTACATGTTCTCTCGAGAGAAAACTCTCCTGTGGGTTCTCTTTTGAGGCTACACGTTTAGATGTACACGCCACACCAAATCTTTTTGAGTTACAACGTGTTGTTTAGGAGATACAAGCTAATTTTGAACGATGCATTATTTCTTCGTGTAGCCTCAAAAGAGAACCCACAGGAGAATTTTCTTTCATCAAAATTTGTCAGAAACCACGTTTTAAGGAAATCTCGCATCCTGCGAAATTATCTTGTTTTTCACAAACAAAATGTTGTAACACGAAAAGCTTTGGTGTGGCGTGTATATCTACGCGTGTAGCCTCAAAAGAGAATGCAGAGGAGAGTTTTCTCTCGAAAGAATATGTAAGAATACCACGTTATAAGTAAATACAGTGTTGCAGAGTAAAGATAAATAGGTACAGATTGTAAATACTTTATGAGAAGAATTAATGCATGTTACAAAATTAGCTTGTATCTCCTAAACAACACCTTGTAACTCGAAAGGATTTGGTGTGGCGTGTAGGTCTAAATGCTTAGCCTCATAAGAGAACCCACAGGAGAATTTTCTTTCCTTAAAACTCGTCAGAAAACCACGTCTTAAGGAAATCCCGCATCGTACGAATAAAAAAAATAACAATAAAAAAAATTCTAAAGAAAAGCAAATAAATTGTATCAAGCCTAAAAAAAAAAAGAAAAGGAAAAAAAAAAGAAAAAAAAGAAAGAATATGTAAGAATACCACGTTATAAGGAAATAAAGTGTTGCAGATTAAAGATAAATAGGTACGTATTGTAAATACTTTATGAGAAGAAATAACGCATGGTACAAAATTAGCTTGTATCTCCTAAACAACACCTTGTAACTCGAAAGAATTTGGTGTGGCGTGTACGTGTAAACGTGTAGCCTCATAAAAGAACCCACAGGAGAACTTTCTTACGGCAAATTTTTTTCAGAAAACCACGTTTTATGGAAATCTCGCATCCTGAGAAATTATCTTGTTTTTCCTAAACAGCACGTTGTAACTCGAAAAGATTTGGTGTGGCTCGTACGTCTAAACGTGTAGCCTCCAAAGTGAACCCACAGGAGAATTTTCTTTCATCAAAATTTGTCAGAAACCACGTTTTAATGAAATCTCACATCGTGTGAAATTATCTTGTTTTTCCTAAACAACACGTTGTAACTCGAAAAGCTTTGGTGTTGCGTGTTTGTCTAAGCGTGTAGCCTCAAAAGAGAATGCACAGGAGAGTTTTCTCTCAAAAGAATATGTAAGAATACCACGTTATAAGGAAATACAGTGTTGCAGAGTAAAGACAAATAAGTACGTATTGGAAACACTTTACAAGAAGAAATAATGCATCGTACAAAATTTTTCCTAAACTACATGTTGTAACTTGAATAGCTTTGGTGTTGCCTGTATGTCTAAGTGTGTAGCCACAAAAGGGAACGCACAGGACAGTTTTCTATCGAAAGAATATGTAAGAATACCACGTTATAAGGAAATACAATGTTGCAGAGTAAAGACAAATACGTACGTATTGGAAACACTTTATGAGAAGAATTAACACATTGTAAAATATTAGCTTGTATCTCCTAAACAACACGTTGTAACTCGAACAGATTTGGTGTGGCGTGTACGTCTAAACATGTAGCCTCAAAAGAGAACCCACAGGAGAACTTTCTATTGTCAAATTTTTCACAAAACCACGTTTATGGAAATCTCGCATCGTGCGAAATTATCTAGTTTTTCCTAAACAACACGTTGTAACTCGAAAAGCTTTGGTGTTGCTTGTATGTCTAAACATGTAGCCTCAAAAGAGAACGCTCAGGAGAGTTTTCCCTCGAAAGAATATGTAAGAATACCACGTTATAAGGAAATACAGTGTTGCAGAGAAAGACAAATACGTACGTATTGGAAACAATTTACGAGAAGAAATAACACATCGTACAAAATTAGCCTGTATCTCCTAAACAACACGTGGTAACTCGAAAGGATTTGGTGTGGCGTGCATGTCTAAACGTGTAGCATCATAAGAGAACCCACAGGAGAATTTTCTTTCTTCAAAATTTGTCAGAACACAACGGTATAAGGAAATCCGAGAACGCACAGGAGAGTTTTCTCTCGAAATAATATGTAAGAATACCACGTTATAAGGAAATACAGTGTTGCAGAGTAGAGGCAAATACATACTTATTGGAAAAACTTAAACTTACTAGAAGAAATAATACATCGTAAAAAAATTAGCTTGTATCTCCTGAACAACATGTTGTAACTTAAAAAGATTTGGTGTGGCCTGTACGTCTAAACGTGTAGTCTCAAATGAGAACCCATAGGAGAATTTTCTTTGGTCAAAATTTGTCAGAAAATCACGTATTAAGGAAATCCCTCTTCGTGCGAAATTATCTTGTTTTTCCTAAACAACACGTTGTAACGCGAAAATCTTTGGTATTGCGTGTATGTCTAAGCGTGTAGCCTCAAAAGAGGACGCACAGGAAAGTTTTCTCTCGAAAGAATATGTAAGAATACCACGTTATAAGGAAATACAGTGTTGCAGACTAAAGGCAAATACGTACCTATTGGAAACACCTTACAAGAAGAAATAAAGCATCGTAAAAAATTAGCTTGTATCTCCTAAACAACAGTTTGTAACTCGAAAAGATTTGGTGTGGCATGCACGTCTAAACGTGTAGTCTCAAAAGATAACCCACAGGAGAATTTTTTTTCGTTAATATTTCTCAGAAAACCATTTTTTAAGGAAATCACTCATCGTGCGAAATTATCTTGCTTTTCCTAAACAACACGTTGTAACTCGAAAAGCTTTGATGTTGCGTTTCCAATACATATGTATTTTCCTTTACTCTGCAACACTGTATTTCCTTACAACGTGGTATTCTTACATATTCTTTCGAGAGAAAACTCTCCTGTGCGTTCTCTTTTGGGGCTACACGCTTAGACATACACGCAACACCAAAGCTTTTCGAGTTAAAACGTTTTGTTTAGGAAAAACAAGATAATTTCGCATGATGCGGTATTTCCTTCATACGTGGTTTTCTGACAAATTTTGACCAAAGAAAATTCTCCTATGGTTTCTCTTTTGAGGCTACACGATTAGACGTACACGCCACACCAAATCTTTTTAAGCTACAACGTGTTGTTTAGGAGATACAAGCTAATTTTGTAAGATGCGTTATTTCTTCTCGTAAAGTTTTTCCAATACGTAAATATTTGTCTTTACTCTGCAACACTGTATTTCCTAATAACGTGGTATTCTTATATATTCTTTCGAGAAAAAAACTCTCCTTTGCATTCTCTTTTGAGGCTACACGCTTAGACATACACGCAACACCAAAGGTTTTCGCGTTACAACGTGTTGCTTAGGAAAAACAAGATAATTTCGCACGATGCAGGATTTCTTTAAACGTGGTTTTCTGACAAATTTTGATGAACGAAAATTCTCCTGTGGGTTCTCGTTTGAGGCTACACGTTTAGACTTACACACCACACCAAATCTTTTCGAGTTATAACGTGATGTTTATGAGATACATACTAATTTTTTACGATGCCTTATTTCTTCTCGTAAAGTTTAAGTGTTTCCAATAAGTACGTATTTGTCTTTACTCTGCAACACTGTATTTCCTTATAACGTGGTATTCTTACATATTCTTTCGAGAGAAAACTCTCCTGTGCGTTCTGTTTTGAGGCTACATGCTTTGACATACACGCAACACCAAAGCTTTTCGAGTTACAATGTGTTGTTTAGGAAAAACAAGATAATTTAGCAAGATGCGGGATTTCCTTAAAACGTGGTTTTCTGACAAATTTTGACGAAAGAAAATACTCCTGTGGGTTCTCTTTGGAGGCTACACATTTAGACGTACACACCACATCAAATCTTTTCGAGTTACATCGTGTTGTTTAGGAGATACAAGCTAATTTTTTTACGAAGCGTTATTTCTTCTCATAAAGTTTAAGTGTTTCCATTACGTAAATATTTGCCTTTAATCTGCAACACTGTATTTCCTTATAACGTGGTATTCTTGCATATTCTTTCGAGAGAAAACTCTCCTTGCATTCCTCTTAGAGGCTACACACTTAGATATACATGCAACCCAAAGCTTTTCGAGTTACAACGTGTTGTTTAGGAAAAACAAGATAATTTCGCACGATGCGGGATTTCCTTAAAACGTGATTTTCTGAAAAATTTTGACGAAAGAAAATTCTCCTTTTGGTTCTCTTTAGATGCTACACGTTAAGACGTACACGCCACAACAATTCTTTTCGAGATACAACGTGTAGTTTTGGAGATACAAGCTAATTTTGTACTATGCGTTATTTCTTCTCGTAAAGAGTTTCCAATGCGTACGTATATGTCTTTACTCTGCAAAACTGTATTTCCTTATGAAGTGGTATTCTTACATATCCTTTCGAGAGAAAACTGTCCTGTGCCTTCTCTTTTGAGGCTACACACTTAGACATACACGCAACATGAAAGCTTTTCGACTTACAACGTGTTGTTTAGGAAAAACAAGATAATTTCGCACGATGCGGGATTTCCTTAAAACGTGATTTTCTGAAAAATTTTGACGAAAGAAAATTCTCCTTTTGGTTCTCTTTAGATGCTACATGTTAAGACGTACACGCCACAACAATTCTTTTCGAGATACAACATGTAGTTTTGGAGATACAAGCTAATTTTGTACTATGCGTTATTTCTTCTCGTAAAGAGTTTCCAATGCGTACGTATATGTCTTTACTCTGCAAAACTGTATTTCCTTATGAAGTGGTATTCTTACATATCCTTTCGAGAGAAAACTGTCCTGTGCCTTCTCTTTTGAGGCTACACACTTAGACATACACGCAACATGAAAGCTTTTTTTTTTGTTTTTTTTGTTTTTTTTTTTGTTTTTTTTTATATATTTTTTTTTATTATTCGATATAATTTATTTACATTTCAAATGATTTCCCCTTTTCTAGCCCCCCCACTCCCCGAAAGTCCCGCAAGCCCCCTTCTCTTCCCCTGTCCTCCCACCCACCCCTTCCCACTTCCCCGTTCTGGTTTTGCTGAATACTGTTTCACTGAGTCTTTCCATAACCAGGGGCCACTCCTCCTTTCTTCTTGTACCTCATTTGATGTGTGGATTATGTTTTGGGTATTCCAGTTTTCTAGGTTAATATCCACTTATTAGTGAGTGCATACCATGATTCACCTTTTGAGTCTGGGTTACCTCACTTAGTATGATATTCTCTAGCTCCATCCATTTGCCTAAGAATTTCATGAATTCATTGTTTCTAATGGCTGAATAGTACTCCATTGTGTAGATATACCACATTTTTTGCATCCACTCTTCTGTTGAGGGATACCTGGGTTCTTTCCAGCATCTGGCAATTACAAATAGGGCTGCTATGAACATAGTAGAACATGTATCCTTATTACATGGTGGGGAGTCTTCTGGGTATATGCCCAGGAGTGGTATAGCAGGATCTTCTGGAAGTAAGGTGCCCAGTTTTCGGAGGAACTGCCAGACTGATTTCCAGAGTGGTTGTACCAATTTGCAACCCCACCAGCAGTGGAGGAGTGTTCCTTTTTCTCCACACCCTCTCCAACACCTGCTGTCTCCTGAATTTTTAATCTTAGCCATTCTGACTGGTGTAAGATGAAATCTTAGGGTTGTTTTGATTTGCATTTCCCTAATGACTAATGAAGTTGAGCATTTTTTAAGATGCTTCTCCTCCATCCGAAGTTCTTCAGGTGAGAATTCTTTGTTTAACTCTGTACCCCATTTTTTAATAGGGTTGTTTGGTTTTCTGGAGTCTAACTTCTTGAGTTCTTTATATATATTGGATATTAGCCCTCTATCTGATGTAGGATTGGTGAAGATCTTTTCCCAATTTGTTGGTTGCCGATTTGTCCTCTTGATGGTGTCCTTTGCCTTACAGAAACTTTGTAATTTTATGAGGTCCCATTTGTCAATTCTTGCTCTTAGAGCATACGCTATTGGTGTTCTGTTCAGAAACTTTCTCCCTGTACCGATGTCCTCAAGGGTCTTCCCCAGTTTTTTTTCTATTAGCTTCAGAGTGTCTGGCTTTATGTGGAGGTCCTTGATCCATTTGGATTTGAGCTTAGTACAAGGAGACAAGGATGGATCAATTCGCATTCTTCTGCATGCTGACCTCCAGTTGAACCAGCACCATTTGTTGAAAAGGCTATCTTTTTTCCATTGGATGTTTTCACCCTCTTTGTCGAGGATCAAGTGGCCATAGGTGGGTGGGTTCATTTCTGGATCTTCAATCCTGTTCCATTGATCCTCCTGTCTGTCACTGTACCAATACCATGCAGTTTTTAACACTATTGCTCTGTAGTATTGCTTGAGGTCAGGGATACTGATTCCCCCAGATTTCCTTTTGTTGCTGAGAATAGTTTTAGCTATCCTGGGTTTTTTGTTGTTCCAGATGAATTTGATAATTGCTCTTTCTAGCTCTGTGAAGAATTGAGTTGGGATTTTGATGGGTATTGCATTGAATCTGTATAGTGCTTTAGGCAAAATGGCCATTTTAACTATATTGATTCTGCCGATCCATGAGCATGGGAGGTTTTCCCATTTTTTGAGGTCTTCTTCCATTTCCTTCTTCAGAGTCTTGAAGTTCTTGTCATACAGATCTTTCACATGTTTGGTAAGAGTCACCCCAAGATACTTTATACTGTTTGAGGCTATTGTGAAGGGGGTCATTTCCCTAATTTCTTTCTCAGCCTGCTTATCCTTTGAGTATAGGAAGGCCACTGATTTGCTTGAGTTGACTTTATAACCTGCCACTTTGCTGAAGTTGTTTATCAGCTGTAGGAGCTCTCTAGTGGAGTTCTTTGGGTCACTTAGGTAGACGATCATGTCGTCTGCAAATAATGATAGTTTGACTTCTTCCTTTCCAATTTGTATCCCTTTGACCTCCTTATGTTGTCGAATTGCCCGAGCTAGTACCTCAAGTACAATATTGAAAAGATAAGGAGAAAGGGGGCAGCCTTGTCTGGTCCCTGATTTCAGTGGGATTGCTTCAAGTTTCTCTCCATTTAGTTTGATGCTGGCTACCGGTTTGCTGTATATTGCTTTTACTATGTTTAGGTATGGGCCTTGAATTCCTGTTCTCTCCAAGACTTTAAGCATGAAGGGATGCTGAATTTTGTCAAATGCTTTTTCAGCATCCAATGAAATGACCATGTGGTTTTGTTCTTTGAGTTTGTTTATGTAGTGGATTGTATTGATGGATTTCCGTATATTGAACCAACCCTGCATTCCTGGGATAAAGCCTACTTGATCATGGTGGATGATCGTTTTGATGTGTTCTTGGATTCGGTTGGCAAGAATTTTATTGAGTATTTTTGCATCGATGTTCATAAGGGAAATTGGTCTGAAGTTCTCTTTCTTTGTTGGATCTTTGTGTGGCTTTGGTATCAGCGTAATTGTGGCTTCGTAGAAGGAATTGGGTAGTGTTCCTTCTGTTTCTATTTTGTGGAATAGTTTGAAGAGTATTGGTGTTAACTCTTCTTTGAAGGTCTGGTAGAATTCTGCACTGAAGCCATCTGGTCCTGTGCTTTTTTTGGTTGGAAGACTTTCTATGACTCCTTCTATTTCTTTAGGCATTATGGGACTGTTTAGATGGTCTAGTTGGTCATGATTTAATTTTGGTATTTGGTATCTGTCAAGGAAATTGTCCATTTCCTCCAGATTCTCCAGTTGTGTTGAGTATAGGCTCTTGTAGTAGGATCTGATGATTTTTTGGATTTCCTCAGTTTCCGTTGTTATATCTCCCTTTTCATTTCTAAGTTTGTTAATTTGGATACTTTCTCTGTGCCCTTTGGTCAGTCTGGCTAAGGGTTTATCTATCTTGTTGATTTTCTCAAAGAACCAGCTCCTGGTATTGTTGATTTTTTGTATGGTTCTCTTTGTTTCTACTTGATTGATTTCGGCCCTGAGTTTGATGATTTCCTGCCTTCTACTCCTCCTGGGCGAAATAGCTTCTTTTTGTTCCAGGGCTTTCAGGTGTGTCATTAAGCTGGTAATGTATGCTCTCTCCATTTTCTTTTTGGAGGCACTCAGGGCTATGAGTTTTCCTCTTAGCACTGCTTTCATTGTGTCCCATAGATTTGGGTATGTTGTGTTTTCATTTTCATTGTGTTCTAAAAAGTCTTTAATTTCTTTCTTTATTTCTTCCTTGACCAAGGTATCATTGAGTAGAGTATTGTTCAGTTTCCACGTGTATGTGGGCTTTCTGTTGTTTCTGTTGCTATTGAAGACCACTTTTACTCCATAGTGATCAGATAGGAGGCATGGGATTAGTTCGATCTTCTTATATTTGTTGAGGTCTGTCTTGTGACCAATTATATGGTCGATTTTGGAGAAGGTACCATGAGGTGCTGAGAAAAAGGTATATTCTTTTGTTTTAGGATAGAATGTTCTATATATATCTGTTAAATCTAATTGGTCCAAAGCTTCAATTAGTTTCATTGTGTCCCTGTTTAGTTTCTGTTTTCCTGATCGGTCCATTGAGGAAAGTGCAGTGTTGAAGTCACCCACAATTATTGTGTTAGGTGCAATGTGTGCTTTTAGTTTTAATAAAGTTTCTTTTACGAAAGAGGGTGCCCTTACATTTGGGGCATAGATGTTCAGGATTGTCAGTTCTTCTTTTTGTATTTTTCCTTTGACCAGCAAGAAGTGTCCCTCAGGGTCTCTTTTGATGACTTTGGGTTGAAAGTCAATTTTATCTGATATTAAAATGGCTACTCCAGCTTGTTTCCTGAGACCATTTGCTTGTAAAATTGTCTTCCAGCCTTTTACTCTAAGGTAGTGTTTGTCTTTGACCCTGAGGTGTGTTTCCTGTAAGCAGCAAAATGTAGGGTCCTGTTTACGTATCCATTCAGTTAGTCTGTGTCTTTTTATTGGGGCATTAAGTCCATTGATGTTAAGAGATATTAAGGAATAGTGATTGTTACTTCCTATCATTTTTGACGTTATTTTTTAAATTTGAATGCTTAACTTCTTTTGGGTTTGATGAAAGGTTACTATCTTGCTTTTTCCAGGGTGAAGTTTCCCTCCTTGTATTGGTGTTGTCCTCCTATTATCCTTTTTAGGGCCGGGTTTGTGGATAGATATTGGGTAAACTTGGTTTTGTCATGAAATATCTTAGTTTCTCCATCTATGGTGATTGAGAGTTTTGCTGGATATAGTAGTTTTGGTTGGCATTTGTGTTCTCTTAGAGTCTGCATGAGATCTGCCCAGGACCTTCTAGCCTTCATAGTCTCAGGTGAAAAGTCTGCTGTGATTCTGATAGGTCTTCCTTTATATGTTACTTGGCCTTTTTCTCTTACTGCCTTTAGTATTCTTTCTTTGTTTAGAACATTTGGTGTTTTGATTATTATGTGACGGGAAGTATTTCTGTTCTGGTCCAGTCTGTTTGGAGTTCTGTAGGCTTCTTGTATATTCATGGGCATCTCTCTCTTTAGGTTAGGGAAGTTTTCTTCCATAATTTTATTGAAGATATTTGCTGGCCCTTTAAGTTGTAAATCTTCGCTCTCCTCTATGCCTATAATCCTTAGGTTTGGTCTTCTCATTGTGTCCTGGATTTCCTGGATATTTTGGGTTACAAGCTTTTTGCTTTTTGCATTTTCTTTAACTGTTGAGTCCATGGTTTCTATGGAATCTTCAGCATCTGAGATTCTTTCTTCTATCTCTTGTATTCTGTTGTTGATATTTGTATCTCTGTCCCCTGATTTCTTCCCAAGGCTTTCTATCTCCAAAGTTGTCTCCCTTTGAGTTTTCTTAGTTGTTTCTACTTCTGATTTTAGATCCTGGATGGTTTTGCTTAGCTCCTTCACTTGCATGTTTGTGTTTTCCTGTAATTCTTTAAGAGATTTTTGTGTTTTCTCTTTCATGAGCTCAGCCTGTTGACCAAAGTTCTCCTGTATTTCTTTAAGAGATTTTTGTGTTTCGTCTTTCATGACCTCAGCCTGTTGAGCAAAGTGCTCCTGTATTTCTTTAAGTGTTTTTTGCATTTCCTCCTTGTTGGCTTTTGTATTCTCCTGGATTTCTTTCAATGATTTTTGTGTTTCCCTTGCAAGGGCTTCTACCTTTTGATCCATTGTCTCCTGAATTTCTTTATGTATGACCTTCATGTGTTCCTGTACCAGCATCATGACCAGTGATTTTAAATCCAAATCTTGTTTTACTGGTGTGATGGGGTATCCAGGACATGTTGGTAGAGGAGAATTGGGTTCAGATGTTGCCATATTGCCTTGATTTCTGTTAGTGACGTTCCTGCGTTTGCCTTTTGCCATCTAGATCTCACTGGTGTTAGTTTATCTTGTCAGTGCTGGACTCACCAGTGCAAGCTGCCCCTTCCCAGTTGGCCTCTGGTGCACAGCTTACCTCCTGCACTGCTTGTAGACAGTGTGCTGCTGCCCAGGCTGTTCAGATCCCAAAGCAGGCACCCGAAGGCTCCCGCTGGGGCCCGCTGGATTCACTGGAGCACACTGACTTCTCCCAGCTGGCCGCCCGGAAGCCCAGCTAGCCACTTGCAGGACTTGGAGATGTAATTCTGCCGCCCAGACTGATCTGGATCCGGAAGCGGAGAGAGTAGAGCTAAGGGCTTCTGCCTGAGGCCTTGCCCCAGATTGTGTCTGTGGAGCAGATGGAGGCCGTGTACACTCCCAGGGAGTGCCGACGGTGTATGCTACTGTGACCTCCCCTGAGTTCCGCTCACTCCGCTGGGCAGCCGATTTGCCAACCAGGCTATCGCACACAAGGTTAGCCTGGCCGCCCAGTCCCTGAGTCCAGGCAAAAGCCTGGGAGGCCAAGGTCCGAGCAAAGTTCCCCTACGGCTTTGACTGTTAATTGGGTTTGCCAGGTGACTAGGATGGCGGGCGTGTGCGCCCGCGCTCCCTGAAAGCGCCTGGAGAGTCTGCTTTGCTAACAATCGCCTGGGCGGGTTGACTCACAGATGGCCCACCAAGCCGCCCAGTTCTTGGGGTCAGTCCTGTGCCTTTTGGGGCCTGGACCCCCGCTTTGTTAGCCTTAGGCTATGCCTGTTACAGGTCTGCCCGCCTGAGCTCTCTGTCGTCCTGCAGGCAAAATGGCGGCGGCGCGCTCGCAGGCCTGGGCAAAAAACGTCCTGATTGGGTTGGCACCCCGATGGCCCCCCGACCCGCCCAGGGCCTGGGTGCAGGCCAACGCCCGTCGGGCTCAGACCACCGCGGTGTTGGCCTCGGATTATGTTTGTGTACCTCAGTCTGTCCGATTCCTGGAGTACGGAACCAAGATGGAACCTCCTCTCCTGACTGGTGGGAGGCCGAGTTCTGAAGTGGCCTCCCTGCAGGAAAGGCGCCGCACAACTGTAGCTGCTTGCTGTCCGGCTGGTCAGCGAAGGTCAGTGGTCGTGGGCGCAGGGCCTAACTGGTCCCAGTGACGCCTTGGTTCCACTGCTGATGGCCCTTCAGCTGGAGCAGCCACTGCTGCCGCTGCTGCTGCCGCCGCCGCCACCGCCGATCACCAACGTGAAAGCTTTTCGACTTACAACGTGTTGTTTAGGAAAAACAAGATAATTTCGCACGATGCGGGATTTCCTTAAAACGTGATTTTCTGAAAAATTTTGACGAAAGAAAATTCTCCTTTTTGTTCTCTTTAGATGCTACATGTTAAGACGTACACGCCACAACAATTCTTTTCGAGATACAACGTGTAGTTTTGGAGATACAAGCTAATTTTGTACTATGCGTTATTTCTTCTCGTAAAGAGTTTCCAATGCGTACGTATATGTCTTTACTCTGCAAAACTGTATTTCCTTATGAAGTGGTATTCTTACATATCCTTTCGAGAGAAAACTGTCCTGTGCCTTCTCTTTTGAGGCTACACACTTAGACATACACGCAACATGAAAGCTTTTCGACTTACAACGTGTTGTTTAGGAAAAACAAGATAATTTCGCACGATGCGGGATTTCCTTAAAACGTGATTTTCTGAAAAATTTTAACGAAAGAAAATTCTCCTTTTGGTTCTCTTTAGATGCTACATGTTAAGACGTACACGCCACAACAATTCTTTTCGAGATACTACGTGTAGTTTTGGAGATACAAGCTAATTTTGTACTATGCGTTATTTCTTCTCGTAAAGAGTTTCCAATGCGTACGTATATGTCTTTACTCTGCAAAACTGTATTTCCTTATGAAGTGGTATTCTTACATATCCTTTCGAGAGAAAACTGTCCTGTGCCTTCTCTTTTGAGGCTACACACTTAGACATACACGCAACATGAAAGCTTTTCGACTTACAACGTGTTGTTTAGGAAAAACAAGATAATTTCGCACGATGCGGGATTTCCTTAAAACGTGATTTTCTGAAAAATTTTGACGAAAGAAAATTCTCCTTTTGGTTCTCTTTAGATGCTACATGTTAAGACGTACACGCCACAACAATTCTTTTCGAGATAAAACGTGTAGTTTTGGAGATACAAGCTAATTTTGTACTATGCGTTATTTCTTCTTGTAAAGAGTTTCCAATGCGTACGTATATGTCTTTACTCTGCAAAACTGTATTTCCTTATGAAGTGGTATTCTTACATATCCTTTCGAGAGAAAACTGTCCTGTGCCTTCTCTTTTGAGGCTACACACTTAGACATACACGCAACATGAAAGCTTTTCGACTTACAACGTGTTGTTTAGGAAAAACAAGATAATTTCGCACGATGCGGGATTTCCTTAAAACGTGATTTTCTGAAAAATTTTGACCAAAGAAAATTCTCCTTTTGGTTCTCTTTAGATGCTACATGTTAAGACGTACACGCCACAACAATTCTTTTCGAGATACAACGTGTAGTTTTGGAGATACAAGCTAATTTTGTACTATGCGTTATTTCTTCTCGTAAAGAGTTTCCAATGCGTACCTATATGTCTTTACTCTGCAAAACTGTATTTCCTTATGAAGTGGTATTCTTACATATCCTTTCGAGAGAAAACTGTCCTGTGCCTTCTCTTTTGAGGCTACACACTTAGACATACACGCAACATGAAAGCTTTTCGACTTACAACGTGTTGTTTAGGAAAAACAAGATAATTTCGCACGATGCGTGATTTCCTTAAAACGTGATTTTCTGAAAAATTTTGACGAAAGAAAATTCTCCTTTTGGTTCTCTTTAGATGCTACATGTTAAGACGTACACGCCACAACAATTCTTTTCGAGATACAACGTGTAGTTTTGGAGATACAAGCTAATTTTGTACTATGCGTTATTTCTTCTTGTAAAGAGTTTCCAATGCGTACGTATATGTCTTTACTCTGCAAAACTGTATTTCCTTATGAAGTGGTATTCTTACATATCCTTTCGAGAGAAAACTGTCCTGTGCCTTCTCTTTTGAGGCTACACACTTAGACATACACGCAACATGAAAGCTTTTCGACTTACAACGTGTTGTTTAGGAAAAACAAGATAATTTCGCACGATGCGGGATTTCCTTAAAACGTGATTTTCTGAAAAATTTTGACGAAAGAAAATTCTACTTTTGGTTCTCTTTAGATGCTACATGTTAAGACGTACACGCCACAACAATTCTTTTCGAGATACAACGTGTAGTTTTGGAAATACAAGCTAATTTTGTACTATGCGTTATTTCTTCTCGTAAAGAGTTTCCAATGCGTACGTATATGTCTTTACTCTGCAAAACTGTATTTCCTTATGAAGTGGTATTCTTACATATCCTTTCGAGAGAAAACTGTCCTGTGCCTTCTCTTTTGAGGCTACACACTTAGACATACACGCAACATGAAAGCTTTTCGACTTATAACGTGTTGTTTAGGAAAAACAAGATAATTTCGCACGATGCGGGATTTCCTTAAAACGTGATTTTCTGAAAAATTTTGACGAAAGAAAATTCTCCTTTTGGTTCTCTTTAGATGCTACATGTTAAGACGTACACGCCACAACAATTCTTTTCGAGATACAACGTGTAGTTTTGGAGATACAAGCTAATTTTGTACTATGCGTTATTTCTTCTCGTAAAGAGTTTCCAATGCGTACCTATATGTCTTTACTCTGCAAAACTGTATTTCCTTATGAAGTGGTATTCTTACATATCCTTTCGAGAGAAAACTGTCCTGTGCCTTCTCTTTTGAGGCTACACACTTAGACATACACGCAACATGAAAGCTTTTCGACTTACAACGTGTTGTTTAGGAAAAACAAGATAATTTCGCACGATGCGGGATTTCCTTAAAACGTGATTTTCTGAAAAATTTTGACGAAAGAAAATTCTCCTTTTGGTTCTCTTTAGATGCTACATGTTAAGACGTACACGCCACAACAATTCTTTTCGAGATACAACGTGTAGTTTTGGAGATACAAGCTAATTTTGTACTATGCGTTATTTCTTCTTGTAAAGAGTTTCCAATGCGTACGTATATGTCTTTACTCTGCAAAACTGTATTTCCTTATGAAGTGGTATTCTTACATATCCTTTCGAGAGAAAACTGTCCTGTGCCTTCTCTTTTGAGGCTACACACTTAGACATACACGCAACATGAAAGCTTTTCGACTTACAACGTGTTGTTTAGGAAAAACAAGATAATTTCGCACGATGCGGGATTTCCTTAAAACGTGATTTTCTGAAAAATTTTGACGAAAGAAAATTCTCCTTTTGGTTCTCTTTAGATGCTACATGTTAAGACGTACACGCCACAACAATTCTTTTCGAGATACAACGTGTAGTTTTGGAAATACAAGCTAATTTTGTACTATGCGTTATTTCTTCTCGTAAAGAGTTTCCAATGCGTACGTTTATGTCTTTACTCTGCAAAACTGTATTTCCTTATGAAGTGGTATTCTTACATATCCTTTCGAGAGAAAACTGTCCTGTGCCTTCTCTTTTGAGGCTACACACTTAGACATACACGCCACATGAAAGCTTTTCAACTTACAACGTGTTGTTTAGGAAAAACAAGATAATTTCGCACGATGCGGGATTTCCTTAAAACGTGATTTTCTGAAAAATTTTGACCAAAGAAAATTCTCCTTTTGGTTCTCTTTAGATGCTACATGTTAAGACGTACACGCCACAACAATTCTTTTCGAGATACAACGTGTAGTTTTGGAGATACAAGCTAATTTTGTACTATGCATTATTTCTTCTCGTAAAGAGTTTCCAATGCATACGTATATGTCTTTACTCTGCAAAACTGTATTTCCTTATGAAGTGGTATTCTTACATATCCTTTCGAGAGAAAACTGTCCTGTGCCTTCTCTTTTGAGGCTACACACTTAGACATACACGCAACATGAAAGCTTTTCGACTTACAACGTGTTGTTTAGGAAAAACAAGATAATTTCGCACGATGCGGGATTTCCTTAAAACGTGATTTTCTGAAAAATTTTGACGAAAGAAAATTCTCCTTTTGGTTCTCTTTAGATGCTACATGTTAAGACGTACACGCCACAACAATTCTTTTCGAGATACAACGTGTAGTTTTGGAGATACAAGCTAATTTTGTACTATGCGTTATTTCTTCTTGTAAAGAGTTTCCAATGCGTACGTATATGTCTTTACTCTGCAAAACTGTATTTCCTTATGAAGTGGTATTCTTACATATCCTTTCGAGAGAAAACTGTCCTGTGCCTTCTCTTTTGAGGCTACACACTTAGAAATACACGCAACATGAAAGCTTTTCGACTTACAACGTGTTGTTTAGGAAAAACAAGATAATTTCGCACGATGCGGGATTTCCTTAAAACGTGATTTTCTGAAAAATTTTGACCAAAGAAAATTCTCCTTTTGGTTCTCTTTAGATGCTACATGTTAAGACGTACACGCCACAACAATTCTTTTCGAGATACAACGTGTAGTTCTGGAGATACAAGCTAATTTTGTACTATGCGTTATTTCTTCTCGTAAAGAGTTTCCAATGCGTACGTATATGTCTTTACTCTGCAAAACTGTATTTCCTTATGAAGTGGTATTCTTACATATCCTTTCGAGAGAAAACTGTCCTGTGCCTTCTCTTTTGAGGCTACACACTTAGACATACACGCAACATGAAAGCTTTTCGACTTACAACGTGTTGTTTAGGAAAAACAAGATAATTTCGCACGATGCGGGATTTCCTTAAAACGTGATTTTCTGAAAAATTTTGACGAAAGAAAATTCTCCTTTTGGTTCTCTTTAGATGCTACATGTTAAGACGAACACGCCACAACAATTCTTTTCGAGATACAACGTGTAGTTTTGGAGATACAAGCTAATTTTGTACTATGCGTTATTTCTTCTCGTAAAGAGTTTCCAATGCGTACGTATATGTCTTTACTCTGCAAAACTGTATTTCCTTATGAAGTGGTATTCTTACATATCCTTTCGAGAGAAAACTGTCCTGTGCCTTCTCTTTTGAGGCTACACACTTAGACATACACGCGCCATGAAAGCTTTTCGACTTACAACGTGTTGTTTAGGAAAAACAAGATAATTTCGCACGATGCGGGATTTCCTTAAAACGTGATTTTCTGAAAAATTTTGACGAAAGAAAATTCTCCTTTTGGTTCTCTTTAGATGCTACATGTTAAGACGTACACGCCACAACAATTCTTTTCGAGATACAACGTGTAGTTTTGGAAATACAAGCTAATTTTGTACTATGCGTTATTTCTTCTCGTAAAGAGTTTCCAATGCGTACGTATATGTCTTTACTCTGCAAAACTGTATTTCCTTATGAAGTGGTATTCTTACATATCCTTTCGAGAGAAAACTGTCCTGTGCCTTCTCTTTTGAGGCTACACACTTAGACATACACGCAACATGAAAGCTTTTCGACTTACAACGTGTTGTTTAGGAAAAACAAGATAATTTCGCACGATGCGGGATTTCCTTAAAACGTGATTTTCTGAAAAATTTTGACGAAAGAAAATTCTCCTTTTGGTTCTCTTTAGATGCTACATGTTAAGACGTACACGCCACAACAATTCTTTTCGAGATACAACGTGTAGTTTTGGAGATACAAGCTAATTTTTTACTATGCGTTATTTCTTCTCGTAAAGAGTTTCCAATGCGTACGTATATGTCTTTACTCTGCAAAACTGTATTTCCTTATGAAGTGGTATTCTTACATATCCTTTCGAGAGAAAACTGTCCTGTGCCTTCTCTTTTGAGGCTACACACTTAGACATACACGCAACATGAAAGCTTTTCGACTTACAACGTGTTGTTTAGGAAAAACAAGATAATTTCGCACGATGCGGGATTTCCTTAAAACGTGATTTTCTGAAAAATTTTGACGAAAGAAAATTCTCCTTTTGGTTCTCTTTAGATGCTACATGTTAAGACGTACACGCCACAACAATTCTTTTCGAGATACAACGTGTGTTTTGGAAATACAAGCTAATTTTGTACTATGCGTTATTTCTTCTCGTAAAGAGTTTCAAATGCGTACGTATATGTCTTTACTCTGCAAAACTGTATTTCCTTATGAAGTGGTATTCTTACATATCCTTTCGAGAGAAAACTGTCCTGTGCCTTCTCTTTTGAGGCTACACACTTAGACATACACGCAACATGAAAGCTTTTCGACTTACAACGTGTTGTTTAGGAAAAACAAGATAATTTCGCACGATGCGGGATTTCCTTAAAACGTGATTTTCTGAAAAATTTTGACGAAAGAAAATTCTCCTTTTGGTTCTCTTTAGATGCTACATGTTAAGACGTACACGCCACAACAATTCTTTTCGAGATACAACGTGTAGTTTTGGAGATACAAGCTAATTTTGTACTATGCGTTATTTCTTCTCGTAAAGAGTTTCCAATGCGTACGTATATGTCTTTACTCTGCAAAACTGTATTTCCTTATGAAGTGGTATTCTTACATATCCTTTCGAGAGAAAACTGTCCTGTGCCTTCTCTTTTGAGGCTACACACTTAGACATACACGCAACATGAAAGCTTTTCGACTTACAACGTGTTGTTTAGGAAAAACAAGATAATTTCGCACGATGCGGGATTTCCTTAAAACGTGATTTTCTGAAAAATTTTGACGAAAGAAAATTCTCCTTTTGGTTCTCTTTAGATGCTACATGTTAAGACGTACACGCCACAACAATTCTTTTCGAGATACAACGTGTAGTTTTGGAGATACAAGCTAATTTTGTACTATGCGTTATTTCTTCTCGTAAAGAGTTTCCAAAGCGTACGTATATGTCTTTACTCTGCAAAACTGTATTTCCTTATGAAGTGGTATTCTTACATATCCTTTCGAGAGAAAACTGTCCTGTGCCTTCTCTTTTGAGGCTACACACTTAGACATACACGCAACATGAAAGCTTTTCGACTTACAACGTGTTGTTTAGGAAAAACAAGATAATTTCGCACGATGCGGGATTTCCTTAAAACGTGATTTTCTGAAAAATTTTGACGAAAGAAAATTCTCCTTTTGGTTCTCTTTAGATGCTACATGTTACGACGTACACGCCACAACAATTCTTTTCGAGATACAACGTGTAGTTTTGGAGATACAAGCTAATTTTGTACTATGCGTTATTTCTTCTCGTAAAGAGTTTCCAATGCGTACGTATATGTCTTTACTCTGCAAAACTGTATTTCCTTATGAAGTGGTATTCTTACATATCCTTTCGAGAGAAAACTGTCCTGTGCCTTCTCTTTTGAGGCTACACACTTAGACATACACGCAACATGAAAGCTTTTCGACTTAAAACGTGTTGTTTAGGAAAAACAAGATAATTTCGCACGATGCGGGATTTCCTTAAAACGTGATTTTCTGAAAAATTTTGACAAAAGAAAATTCTCCTTTTGGTTCTCTTTAGATGCTACATGTTAAGACGTACACGCCACAACAATTCTTTTCGAGATACAACGTGTAGTTTTGGAGATACAAGCTAATTTTGTACTATGCGTTATTTCTTCTCGTAAAGAGTTTCCAATGCGTACGTATATGTCTTTACTCTGCAAAACTGTATTTCCTTATGAAGTGGTATTCTTACATATCCTTTCGAGAGAAAACTGTCCTGTGCCTTCTCTTTTGAGGCTACACACTTAGACATACACGCAACATGAAAGCTTTTCGACTTACAACGTGTTGTTTAGGAAAAACAAGATAATTTCGCACGATGCGGGATTTCCTTAAAACGTGATTTTCTGAAAAATTTTGACGAAAGAAAATTCTCCTTTTCGTTCTCTTTAGATGCTACATGTTAAGACGTACACGCCACAACAATTCTTTTCGAGATACAACGTGTAGTTTTGGAGATACAAGCTAATTTTGTACTATGCGATATTTCTTCTCGTAAAGAGTTTCCAATGCGTACCTATATGTCTTTACTCTGCAAAACTGTATTTCCTTATGAAGTGGTATTCTTACATATCCTTTCGAGAGAAAACTGTCCTGTGCCTTCTCTTTTGAGGCTACACACTTAGACATACACGCAACATGAAAGCTTTTCGACTTACAACGTGTTGTTTAGGAAAAACAAGATAATTTCGCACGATGCAGGATTTCCTTAAAACGTGATTTTCTGAAAAATTTTGACGAAAGAAAATTCTCCTTTTGGTTCTCTTTAGATGCTACATGTTAAGACGTACACGCCACAACAATTCTTTTCGAGATACAACGTGTAGTTTTGGAGATACAAGCTAATTTTGTACTATGCGTTATTTCTTCTTGTAAAGAGTTTCCAATGCGTACGTATATGTCTTTACTCTGCAAAACTGTATTTCCTTATGAAGTGGTATTCTTACATATCCTTTCGAGAGAAAACTGTCCTGTGCCTTCTCTTTTGAGGCTACACACTTAGAAATACACGCAACATGAAAGCTTTTCGACTTACAACGTGTTGTTTAGGAAAAACAAGATAATTTCGCACGATGCGGGATTTCCTTAAAACGTGATTTTCTGAAAAATTTTGACCAAAGAAAATTCTCCTTTTGGTTCTCTTTAGATGCTACATGTTAAGACGTACACGCCACAACAATTCTTTTCGAGATACAACGTGTAGTTCTGGAGATACAAGCTAATTTTGTACTATGCGTTATTTCTTCTCGTAAAGAGTTTCCAATGCGTACGTATATGTCTTTACTCTGCAAAACTGTATTTCCTTATGAAGTGGTATTCTTACATATCCTTTCGAGAGAAAACTGTCCTGTGCCTTCTCTTTTGAGGCTACACACTTAGACATACACGCAACATGAAAGCTTTTCGACTTACAACGTGTTGTTTAGGAAAAACAAGATAATTTCGCACGATGCGGGATTTCCTTAAAACGTGATTTTCTGAAAAATTTTGACGAAAGAAAATTCTCCTTTTGGTTCTCTTTAGATGCTACATGTTAAGACGAACACGCCACAACAATTCTTTTCGAGATACAACGTGTAGTTTTGGAGATACAAGCTAATTTTGTACTATGCGTTATTTCTTCTCGTAAAGAGTTTCCAATGCGTACGTATATGTCTTTACTCTGCAAAACTGTATTTCCTTATGAAGTGGTATTCTTACATATCCTTTCGAGAGAAAACTGTCCTGTGCCTTCTCTTTTGAGGCTACACACTTAGACATACACGCGCCATGAAAGCTTTTCGACTTACAACGTGTTGTTTAGGAAAAACAAGATAATTTCGCACGATGCGGGATTTCCTTAAAACGTGATTTTCTGAAAAATTTTGACGAAAGAAAATTCTCCTTTTGGTTCTCTTTAGATGCTACATGTTAAGACGTACACGCCACAACAATTCTTTTCGAGATACAACGTGTAGTTTTGGAAATACAAGCTAATTTTGTACTATGCGTTATTTCTTCTCGTAAAGAGTTTCCAATGCGTACGTATATGTCTTTACTCTGCAAAACTGTATTTCCTTATGAAGTGGTATTCTTACATATCCTTTCGAGAGAAAACTGTCCTGTGCCTTCTCTTTTGAGGCTACACACTTAGACATACACGCAACATGAAAGCTTTTCGACTTACAACGTGTTGTTTAGGAAAAACAAGATAATTTCGCACGATGCGGGATTTCCTTAAAACGTGATTTTCTGAAAAATTTTGACTAAAGAAAATTCTCCTTTTGGTTCTCTTTAGATGCTACATGTTAAGACGTACACGCCACAACAATTCTTTTCGAGATACAACGTGTAGTTTTGGAGATACAAGCTAATTTTTTACTATGCGTTATTTCTTCTCGTAAAGAGTTTCCAATGCGTACGTATATGTCTTTACTCTGCAAAACTGTATTTCCTTATGAAGTGGTATTCTTACATATCCTTTCGAGAGAAAACTGTCCTGTGCCTTCTCTTTTGAGGCTACACACTTAGACATACACGCAACATGAAAGCTTTTCGACTTACAACGTGTTGTTTAGGAAAAACAAGATAATTTCGCACGATGCGGGATTTCCTTAAAACGTGATTTTCTGAAAAATTTTGACGAAAGAAAATTCTCCTTTTGGTTCTCTTTAGATGCTACATGTTAAGACGTACACGCCACAACAATTCTTTTCGAGATACAACGTGTGTTTTGGAAATACAAGCTAATTTTGTACTATGCGTTATTTCTTCTCGTAAAGAGTTTCAAATGCGTACGTATATGTCTTTACTCTGCAAAACTGTATTTCCTTATGAAGTGGTATTCTTACATATCCTTTCGAGAGAAAACTGTCCTGTGCCTTCTCTTTTGAGGCTACACACTTAGACATACACGCAACATGAAAGCTTTTCGACTTACAACGTGTTGTTTAGGAAAAACAAGATAATTTCGCACGATGCGGGATTTCCTTAAAACGTGATTTTCTGAAAAATTTTGACGAAAGAAAATTCTCCTTTTGGTTCTCTTTAGATGCTACATGTTAAGACGTACACGCCACAACAATTCTTTTCGAGATACAACGTGTAGTTTTGGAGATACAAGCTAATTTTGTACTATGCGTTATTTCTTCTCGTAAAGAGTTTCCAAAGCGTACGTATATGTCTTTACTCTGCAAAACTGTATTTCCTTATGAAGTGGTATTCTTACATATCCTTTCGAGAGAAAACTGTCCTGTGCCTTCTCTTTTGAGGCTACACACTTAGACATACACGCAACATGAAAGCTTTTCGACTTACAACGTGTTGTTTAGGAAAAACAAGATAATTTCGCACGATGCGGGATTTCCTTAAAACGTGATTTTCTGAAAAATTTTGACGAAAGAAAATTCTCCTTTTGGTTCTCTTTAGATGCTACATGTTACGACGTACACGCCACAACAATTCTTTTCGAGATACAACGTGTAGTTTTGGAGATACAAGCTAATTTTGTACTATGCGTTATTTCTTCTCGTAAAGAGTTTCCAATGCGTACGTATATGTCTTTACTCTGCAAAACTGTATTTCCTTATGAAGTGGTATTCTTACATATCCTTTCGAGAGAAAACTGTCCTGTGCCTTCTCTTTTGAGGCTACACACTTAGACATACACGCAACATGAAAGCTTTTCGACTTAAAACGTGTTGTTTAGGAAAAACAAGATAATTTCGCACGATGCGGGATTTCCTTAAAACGTGATTTTCTGAAAAATTTTGACAAAAGAAAATTCTCCTTTTGGTTCTCTTTAGATGCTACATGTTAAGACGTACACGCCACAACAATTCTTTTCGAGATACAACGTGTAGTTTTGGAGATACAAGCTAATTTTGTACTATGCGTTATTTCTTCTCGTAAAGAGTTTCCAATGCGTACGTATATGTCTTTACTCTGCAAAACTGTATTTCCTTATGAAGTGGTATTCTTACATATCCTTTCGAGAGAAAACTGTCCTGTGCCTTCTCTTTTGAGGCTACACACTTAGACATACACGCAACATGAAAGCTTTTCGACTTACAACGTGTTGTTTAGGAAAAACAAGATAATTTCGCACGATGCGGGATTTCCTTAAAACGTGATTTTCTGAAAAATTTTGACGAAAGAAAATTCTCCTTTTCGTTCTCTTTAGATGCTACATGTTAAGACGTACACGCCACAACAATTCTTTTCGAGATACAACGTGTAGTTTTGGAGATACAAGCTAATTTTGTACTATGCGATATTTCTTCTCGTAAAGAGTTTCCAATGCGTACCTATATGTCTTTACTCTGCAAAACTGTATTTCCTTATGAAGTGGTATTCTTACATATCCTTTCGAGAGAAAACTGTCCTGTGCCTTCTCTTTTGAGGCTACACACTTAGACATACACGCAACATGAAAGCTTTTCGACTTACAACGTGTTGTTTAGGAAAAACAAGATAATTTCGCACGATGCGGGATTTCCTTAAAACGTGATTTTCTGAAAAATTTTGACGAAAGAAAATTCTCCTTTTGGTTCTCTTTAGATGCTACATGTTAAGACGTACACGCCACAACAATTCTTTTCGAGATACAACGTGTAGTTTTGGAGATACAAGCTAATTTTGTACTATGCGTTATTTCTTCTCGTAAAGAGTTTCCAATGCGTACGTATATGTCTTTACTCTGCAAAACTGTATTTCCTTATGAAGTGGTATTCTTACATATCCTTTCGAGAGAAAACTGTCCTGTGCCTTCTCTTTTGAGGCTACACACTTAGACATACACGCAACATGAAAGCTTTTCGACTTACAACGTGTTGTTTAGGAAAAACAAGATAATTTCGCACGATGCGGGATTTCCTTAAAACGTGATTTTCTGAAAAATTTTGACGAAAGAAAATTCTCCTTTTGGTTCTCTTCAGATGCTACATGTTAAGACGAACACGCCACAACAATTCTTTTCGAGATACAACGTGTAGTTTTGGAGATACAAGCTAATTTTGTACTATGCGTTATTTCTTCTCCTAAAGAGTTTCCAATGCGTACGTATATGTCTTTACTCTGCAAAACTGTATTTCCTTATGAAGTGGTATTCTTACATATCCTTTCGAGAGAAAACTGTCCTGTGCCTTCTCTTTTGAGGCTACACACTTAGACATACACGCAACATGAAAGCTTTTCGACTTACAACGTGTTGTTTAGGAAAAACAAGATAATTTCGCACGATGCGGGATTTCCTTAAAACGTGATTTTCTGAAAAATTTTGACGAAAGGAAAATCTCCTTTTGGTTCTCTTTAGATGCTACATGTTAAGACGTACACGCCACAACAATTCTTTTCGAGATACAACGTGTAGTTTTGGAGATACAAGCTAATTTTGTACTATGCGTTATTTCTTCTCGTAAAGAGTTTCCAATGCGTACCTATATGTCTTTACTCTGCAAAACTGTATTTCCTTATGAAGTGGTATTCTTACATATCCTTTCGAGAGAAAACTGTCCTGTGCCTTCTCTTTTGAGGCTACACACTTAGACATACACGCAACATGAAAGCTTTTCGACTTACAACGTGTTGTTTAGGAAAAACAAGATAATTTCGCACGATGCGGGATTTCCTTAAAACGTGATTTTCTGAAAAATTTTGACGAAAGAAAATTCTCCTTTTGGTTCTCTTTAGATGCTACATGTTAAGACGTACACGCCACAACAATTCTTTTCGAGATACAACGTGTAGTTTTGGAGATACAAGCTAATTTTGTACTATGCGTTATTACTTCTCGTAAAGAGTTTCCAATGCGTACCTATATGTCTTTACTCTGCAAAACTGTATTTCCTTATGAAGTGGTATTCTTACATATCCTTTCGAGAGAAAACTGTCCTGTGCCTTCTCTTTTGAGGCTACACACTTAGACATACACGCAACATGAAAGCTTTTCGACTTACAACGTGTTGTTTAGGAAAAACAAGATAATTTCGCACGATGCGGGATTTCCTTAAAACGTGATTTTCTGAAAAATTTTGACGAAAGAAAATTCTCCTTTTGGTTCTCTTTAGATGCTACATGTTAAGACGTACACGCCACAACAATTCTTTTCGAGATACAACGTGTAGTTTTGGAGATACAAGCTAATTTTGTACTATGCGTTATTTCTTCTGGTAAAGAGTTTCCAATGCGTACGTATATGTCTTTACTCTGCAAAACTGTATTTCCTTATGAAGTGGTATTCTTACATATCCTTCGAGAGAAAACTGTCCTGTGCCTTCTCTTTTGAGGCTACACACTTAGACATACACGCAACATGAAAGCTTTTCGACTTACAACGTGTTGTTTAGGAAAAACAAGATAATTTCGCACGATGCGGGATTTCCTTAAAACGTGATTTTCTGAAAAATTTTGACGAAAGAAAATTCTCCTTTTGGTTCTCTTTAGATGCTACATGTTAAGACGTACACGCCACAACAATTCTTTTCGAGATACAACGTGTAGTTTTGGAAATACAAGCTAATTTTGTACTATGCGTTATTTCTTCTCGTAAAGAGTTTCCAATGCGTACGTATATGTCTTTACTCTGCAAAACTGTATTTCCTTATGAAGTGGTATTCTTACATATCCTTTCGAGAGAAAACTGTCCTGTGCCTTCTCTTTTGAGGCTACACACTTAGACATACACGCAACATGAAAGCTTTTCGACTTACAACGTGTTGTTTAGGAAAAACAAGATAATTTCGCACGATGCGGGATTTCCTTAAAACGTGATTTTTGAAAAATTTTGACCAAAGAAAATTCTCCTTTTGGTTCTCTTTAGATGCTACATGTTAAGACGTACACGCCACAACAATTCTTTTCGAGATACAACGTGTAGTTTTGGAGATACAAGCTAATTTTGTACTATGCGTTATTTCTTCTCGTAAAGAGTTTCCAATGCGTACGTATATGTCTTTACTCTGCAAAACTGTATTTCCTTATGAAGTGGTATTCTTACATATCCTTTCGAGAGAAAACTGTCCTGTGCCTTCTCTTTTGAGGCTACACACTTAGACATACACGCAACATGAAAGCTTTTCGACTTACAACGTGTTGTTTAGGAAAAACAAGATAATTTCGCACGATGCGGGATTTCCTTAAAACGTGATTTTCTGAAAAATTTTGACGAAAGAAAATTCTCCTTTTGGTTCTCTTTAGATGCTACATGTTAAGACGTACACGCCACAACAATTCTTTCGAGATACAACGTGTAGTTTTGGAGATACAAGCTAATTTTGTACTATGCGTTATTTCTTCTCGTAAAGAGTTTCCAATGCGTACGTATATGTCTTTACTCTGCAAAACTGTATTTCCTTATGAAGTGGTATTCTTACATATCCTTTCGAGAGAAAACTGTCCTGTGCCTTCTCTTTTGAGGCTACACACTTAGACATACAAGCAACATGAAAGCTTTTCGACTTACAACGTGTTGTTTAGGAAAAACAAGATAATTTCGCACGATGCGATATTTCCTTAAAACGTGATTTTCTGAAAAATTTTGACGAAAGAAAATTCTCCTTTTGGTTCTCTTTAGATGCTACATGTTAAGACGTACACGCCACAACAATTCTTTTCGAGATACAACGTGTAGTTTTGGAGATACAAGCTAATTTTGTACTATGCGTTATTTCTTCTCGTAAAGAGTTTCCAATGCGTACGTATATGTCTTTACTCTGCAAAACTGTATTTCCTTATGAAGTGGTATTCTTACATATCCTTTCGAGAGAAAACTGTCCTGTGCCTTCTCTTTTGAGGCTACACACTTAGACATACACGCAACATGAAAGCTTTTCGACTTACAATGTGTTGTTTAGGAAAAACAAGATAATTTCGCACGATGCGGGATTTCCTTAAAACGTGATTTTCTGAAAAATTTTGACGAAAGAAAATTCTCCTTTTGGTTCTCTTTAGATGCTACATGTTAAGACGTACACGCCACAACAATTCTTTTCGAGATACAACGTGTAGTTTTGGAGATACAAGCTAATTTTGTACTATGCGTTATTTCTTCTCGTAAAGAGTTTCCAATGCGTACGTATATGTCTTTACTCTGCAAAACTGTATTTCCTTATGAAGTGGTATTCTTACATATCCTTTCGAGAGAAAACTGTCCTGTGCCTTCTCTTTTGAGGCTACACACTTAGACATACACGCAACATGAAAGCTTTTCGACTTACAACGTGTTGTTTAGGAAAAACAAGATAATTTCGCACGATGCGGGATTTCCTTAAAACGTGATTTTCTGAAAAATTTTGACGAAAGAAAATTCTCCTTTTGGTTCTCTTTAGATGCTACATGTTAAGACGAACACGCCACAACAATTCTTTTCGAGATACAACGTGTAGTTTTGGAGATACAAGCTAATTTTGTACTATGCGTTATTTCTTCTCGTAAAGAGTTTCCAATGCGTACGTATATGTCTTTACTCTGCAAAACTGTATTTCCTTATGAAGTGGTATTCTTACATATCCTTTCGAGAGAAAACTGTCCTGTGCCTTCTCTTTTGAGGCTACACACTTAGACATACACGCAACATGAAAGCTTTTCGACTTACAACGTGTTGTTTAGGAAAAACAAGATAATTTCGCACGATGCGGGATTTCCTTAAAACGTGATTTTCTGAAAAATTTTGACGAAAGAAAATTCTCCTTTTGGTTCTCTTTAGATGCTACATGTTAAGACGTACACGCCACAACAATTCTTTTCGAGATACAACGTGTAGTTTTGGAGATACAAGCTAATTTTGTACTATGCGATATTTCTTCTCGTAAAGAGTTTCCAATGCGTACCTATATGTCTTTACTCTGCAAAACTGTATTTCCTTATGAAGTGGTATTCTTACATATCCTTTCGAGAGAAAACTGTCCTGTGCCTTCTCTTTTGAGGCTACACACTTAGACATACACGCAACATGAAAGCTTTTCGACTTACAACGTGTTGTTTAGGAAAAACAAGATAATTTCGCACGATGCGGGATTTCCTTAAAACGTGATTTTCTGAAAAATTTTGACGAAAGAAAATTCTTTTGGTTCTCTTTAGATGCTACATGTTAAGACGAACACGCCACAACAATTCTTTTCGAGATACAACGTGTAGTTTTGGAGATACAAGCTAATTTTGTACTATGCGTTATTTCTTCTCGTAAAGAGTTTCCAATGCGTACGTATATGTCTTTACTCTGCAAAACTGTATTTCCTTATGAAGTGGTATTCTTACATATCCTTTCGAGAGAAAACTGTCCTGTGCCTTCTCTTTTGAGGCTACACACTTAGACATACACGCAACATGAAAGCTTTTCGACTTACAACGTGTTGTTTAGGAAAAACAAGATAATTTCGCACGATGCGGGATTTCCTTAAAACGTGATTTTCTGAAAAATTTTGACGAAAGGAAAATCTCCTTTTGGTTCTCTTTAGATGCTACATGTTAAGACGTACACGCCACAACAATTCTTTTCGAGATACAACGTGTAGTTTTGGAGATACAAGCTAATTTTGTACTATGCGTTATTACTTCTCGTAAAGAGTTTCCAATGCGTACCTATATGTCTTTACTCTGCAAAACTGTATTTCCTTATGAAGTGGTATTCTTACATATCCTTTCGAGAGAAAACTGTCCTGTGCCTTCTCTTTTGAGGCTACACACTTAGACATACACGCAACATGAAAGCTTTTCGACTTACAACGTGTTGTTTAGGAAAAACAAGATAATTTCGCACGATGCGGGATTTCCTTAAAACGTGATTTTCTGAAAAATTTTGACGAAAGAAAATTCTCCTTTTGGTTCTCTTTAGATGCTACATGTTAAGACGTACACGCCACAACAATTCTTTTCGAGATACAACGTGTAGTTTTGGAGATACAAGCTAATTTTGTACTATGCGTTATTTCTTCTTGTAAAGAGTTTCCAATGCGTACGTATATGTCTTTACTCTGCAAAACTGTATTTCCTTATGAAGTGGTATTCTTACATATCCTTCGAGAGAAAACTGTCCTGTGCCTTCTCTTTTGAGGCTACACACTTAGACATACACGCAACATGAAAGCTTTTCGACTTACAACGTGTTGTTTAGGAAAAACAAGATAATTTCGCACGATGCGGGATTTCCTTAAAACGTGATTTTCTGAAAAATTTTGACGAAAGAAAATTCTCCTTTTGGTTCTCTTTAGATGCTACATGTTAAGACGTACACGCCACAACAATTCTTTTCGAGATACAACGTGTAGTTTTGGAAATACAAGCTAATTTTGTACTATGCGTTATTTCTTCTCGTAAAGAGTTTCCAATGCGTACGTATATGTCTTTAATCTGCAAAACTGTATTTCCTTATGAAGTGGTATTCTTACATATCCTTTCGAGAGAAAACTGTCCTGTGCCTTCTCGTTTGAGGCCTCACACTTAGACATACACGCCACATGAAAGCTTTTCGACTTACAACGTGTTGTTTAGGAAAAACAAGATAATTTCGCACGATGCGGGATTTCCTTAAAACGTGATTTTCTGAAAAATTTTGACGAAAGAAAATTCTCCTTTTGGTTCTCTTTAGATGCTACATGTTAAGACGAACACGCCACAACAATTCTTTTCGAGATACAACGTGTAGTTTTGGAGATACAAGCTAATTTTGTACTATGCGTTATTTCTTCTCGTAAAGAGTTTCCAATGCGTACGTATATGTCTTTACTCTGCAAAACTGTATTTCCTTATGAAGTGGTATTCTTACATATCCTTTCGAGAGAAAACTGTCCTGTGCCTTCTCTTTTGAGGCTACACACTTAGACATACACGCAACATGAAAGCTTTTCGACTTACAACGTGTTGTTTAGGAAAAACAAGATAATTTCGCACGATGCGATATTTCCTTAAAACGTGATTTTCTGAAAACTTTTGACGAAAGAAAATTCTCCTTTTGGTTCTCTTTAGATGCTACATGTTAAGACGTACACGCCACAACAATTCTTTTCGAGATACAACGTGTAGTTTTGGAGATACAAGCTAATTTTGTACTATGCGTTATTTCTTCTCGTAAAGAGTTTCCAATGCGTACGTATATGTCTTTACTCTGCAAAACTGTATTTCCTTATGAAGTGGTATTCTTACATATCCTTTCGAGAGAAAACTGTCCTGTGCCTTCTCTTTTGAGGCTACACACTTAGACATACACGCAACATGAAAGCTTTTCGACTTACAACGTGTTGTTTAGGAAAAACAAGATAATTTCGCACGATGCGGGATTTCCTTAAAACGTGATTTTCTGAAAAATTTTGACGAAAGAAAATTCTTTTGGTTCTCTTTAGATGCTACATGTTAAGACGAACACGCCACAACAATTCTTTTCGAGATACAACGTGTAGTTTTGGAGATACAAGCTAATTTTGTACTATGCGATATTTCTTCTCGTAAAGAGTTTCCAATGCGTACCTATATGTCTTTACTCTGCAAAACTGTATTTCCTTATGAAGTGGTATTCTTACATATCCTTTCGAGAGAAAACTGTCCTGTGCCTTCTCTTTTGAGGCTACACACTTAGACATACACGCAACATGAAAGCTTTTCGACTTACAACGTGTTGTTTAGGAAAAACAAGATAATTTCGCACGATGCGGGATTTCCTTAAAACGTGATTTTCTGAAAAATTTTGACGAAAGAAAATTCTCCTTTTGGTTCTCTTTAGATGCTACATGTTAAGACGTACACGCCACAACAATTCTTTTCGAGATACAACGTGTAGTTTTGGAGATACAAGCTAATTTTGTACTATGCGTTATTTCTTCTTGTAAAGAGTTTCCAATGCGTACGTATATGTCTTTACTCTGCAAAACTGTATTTCCTTATGAAGTGGTATTCTTACATATCCTTCGAGAGAAAACTGTCCTGTGCCTTCTCTTTTGAGGCTACACACTTAGACATACACGCAACATGAAAGCTTTTCGACTTACAACGTGTTGTTTAGGAAAAACAAGATAATTTCGCACGATGCGGGATTTCCTTAAAACGTGATTTTCTGAAAAATTTTGACGAAAGAAAATTCTCCTTTTGGTTCTCTTTAGATGCTACATGTTAAGACGTACACGCCACAACAATTCTTTTCGAGATACAACGTGTAGTTTTGGAAATACAAGCTAATTTTGTACTATGCGTTATTTCTTCTCGTAAAGAGTTTCCAATGCGTACGTATATGTCTTTAATCTGCAAAACTGTATTTCCTTATGAAGTGGTATTCTTACATATCCTTTCGAGAGAAAACTGTCCTGTGCCTTCTCGTTTGAGGCCTCACACTTAGACATACACGCCACATGAAAGCTTTTCGACTTACAACGTGTTGTTTAGGAAAAACAAGATAATTTCGCACGATGCGGGATTTCCTTAAAACGTGATTTTCTGAAAAATTTTGACGAAAGAAAATTCTCCTTTTGGTTCTCTTTAGATGCTACATGTTAAGACGAACACGCCACAACAATTCTTTTCGAGATACAACGTGTAGTTTTGGAGATACAAGCTAATTTTGTACTATGCGTTATTTCTTCTCGTAAAGAGTTTCCAATGCGTACGTATATGTCTTTACTCTGCAAAACTGTATTTCCTTATGAAGTGGTATTCTTACATATCCTTTCGAGAGAAAACTGTCCTGTGCCTTCTCTTTTGAGGCTACACACTTAGACATACACGCAACATGAAAGCTTTTCGACTTACAACGTGTTGTTTAGGAAAAACAAGATAATTTCGCACGATGCGATATTTCCTTAAAACGTGATTTTCTGAAAACTTTTGACGAAAGAAAATTCTCCTTTTGGTTCTCTTTAGATGCTACATGTTAAGACGTACACGCCACAACAATTCTTTTCGAGATACAACGTGTAGTTTTGGAGATACAAGCTAATTTTGTACTATGCGTTATTTCTTCTCGTAAAGAGTTTCCAATGCGTACGTATATGTCTTTACTCTGCAAAACTGTATTTCCTTATGAAGTGGTATTCTTACATATCCTTTCGAGAGAAAACTGTCCTGTGCCTTCTCTTTTGAGGCTACACACTTAGACATACACGCAACATGAAAGCTTTTCGACTTACAACGTGTTGTTTAGGAAAAACAAGATAATTTCGCACGATGCGGGATTTCCTTAAAACGTGATTTTCTGAAAAATTTTGACGAAAGAAAATTCTTTTGGTTCTCTTTAGATGCTACATGTTAAGACGAACACGCCACAACAATTCTTTTCGAGATACAACGTGTAGTTTTGGAGATACAAGCTAATTTTGTACTATGCGATATTTCTTCTCGTAAAGAGTTTCCAATGCGTACCTATATGTCTTTACTCTGCAAAACTGTATTTCCTTATGAAGTGGTATTCTTACATATCCTTTCGAGAGAAAACTGTCCTGTGCCTTCTCTTTTGAGGCTACACACTTAGACATACACGCAACATGAAAGCTTTTCGACTTACAACGTGTTGTTTAGGAAAAACAAGATAATTTCGCACGATGCGGGATTTCCTTAAAACGTGATTTTCTGAAAAATTTTGACGAAAGAAAATTCTCCTTTTGGTTCTCTTTAGATGCTACATGTTAAGACGTACACGCCACAACAATTCTTTTCGAGATACAACGTGTAGTTTTGGAGATACAAGCTAATTTTGTACTATGCGTTATTTCTTCTTGTAAAGAGTTTCCAATGCGTACGTATATGTCTTTACTCTGCAAAACTGTATTTCCTTATGAAGTGGTATTCTTACATATCCTTCGAGAGAAAACTGTCCTGTGCCTTCTCTTTTGAGGCTACACACTTAGACATACACGCAACATGAAAGCTTTTCGACTTACAACGTGTTGTTTAGGAAAAACAAGATAATTTCGCACGATGCGGGATTTCCTTAAAACGTGATTTTCTGAAAAATTTTGACGAAAGAAAATTCTCCTTTTGGTTCTCTTTAGATGCTACATGTTAAGACGTACACGCCACAACAATTCTTTTCGAGATACAACGTGTAGTTTTGGAAATACAAGCTAATTTTGTACTATGCGTTATTTCTTCTCGTAAAGAGTTTCCAATGCGTACGTATATGTCTTTACTCTGCAAAACTGTATTTCCTTATGAAGTGGTATTCTTACATATCCTTTCGAGAGAAAACTGTCCTGTGCCTTCTCTTTTGAGGCCTCACACTTAGACATACACGCCACATGAAAGCTTTTCGACTTACAACGTGTTGTTTAGGAAAAACAAGATAATTTCGCACGATGCGGGATTTCCTTAAAACGTGATTTTCTGAAAAATTTTGACGAAAGAAAATTCTCCTTTTGGTTCTCTTTAGATGCTACATGTTAAGACGTACACGCCACAACAATTCTTTTCGAGATACAACGTGTAGTTTTGGAGATACAAGCTAATTTTGTACTATGCGTTATTTCTTCTCGTAAAGAGTTTCCAATGCGTACGTATATGTCTTTACTCTGCAAAACTGTATTTCCTTATGAAGTGGTATTCTTACATATCCTTTCGAGAGAAAACTGTCCTGTGCCTTCTCTTTTGAGGCTACACACTTAGACATACACGCAACATGAAAGCTTTTCGACTTACAACGTGTTGTTTAGGAAAAACAAGATAATTTCGCACGATGCGGGATTTCCGTAAAACGTGATTTTCTGAAAAATTTTGACGAAAGAAAATTCTCCTTTTGGTTCTCTTTAGATGCTACATGTTAAGACGAACACGCCACAACAATTCTTTTCGAGATACAACGTGTAGTTTTGGAGATACAAGCTAATTTTGTACTATGCGTTATTTCTTCTCGTAAAGAGTTTCCAATGCGTACGTATATGTCTTTACTCTGCAAAACTGTATTTCCTTATGAAGTGGTATTCTTACATATCCTTTCGAGAGAAAACTGTCCTGTGCCTTCTCTTTTGAGGCTACACACTTAGACATACACGCAACATGAAAGCTTTTCGACTTACAACGTGTTGTTTAGGAAAAACAAGATAATTTCGCACGATGCGATATTTCCTTAAAACGTGATTTTCTGAAAAATTTTGACGAAAGAAAATTCTCCTTTTGGTTCTCTTTAGATGCTACATGTTAAGACGTACACGCCACAACAATTCTTTTCGAGATACAACGTGTAGTTTTGGAGATACAAGCTAATTTTGTACTATGCGTTATTTCTTCTCGTAAAGAGTTTCCAATGCGTACGTATATGTCTTTACTCTGCAAAACTGTATTTCCTTATGAAGTGGTATTCTTACATATCCTTTCGAGAGAAAACTGTCCTGTGCCTTCTCTTTTGAGGCTACACACTTAGACATACACGCAACATGAAAGCTTTTCGACTTACAACGTGTTGTTTTGGAAAAACAAGATAATTTCGCACGATGCGGGATTTCCTTTAAACGTGATTTTCTGAAAAATTTTGACGAAAGAAAATTCTCCTTTTGGTTCTCTTTAGATGCTACATGTTAAGACGTACACGCCACAACAATTCTTTTCGAGATACAACGTGTAGTTTTGGAGATACAAGCTAATTTTGTACTATGCGTTATTTCTTCTCGTAAAGAGTTTCCAATGCGTACGTATATGTCTTTACTCTGCAAAACTGTATTTCCTTATGAAGTGGTATTCTTACATATCCTTTCGAGAGAAAACTGTCCTGTGCCTTCTCTTTTGAGGCTACACACTTAGACATACACGCAACATGAAAGCTTTTCGACTTACAACGTGTTGTTTAGGAAAAACAAGATAATTTCGCACGATGCGGGATTTCCTTAAAACGTGATTTTCTGAAAAATTTTGACGAAAGAAAATTCTCCTTTTGGTTCTCTTTAGATGCTACATGTTAAGACGAACACGCCACAACAATTCTTTTCGAGATACAACGTGTAGTTTTGGAGATACAAGCTAATTTTGTACTATGCGTTATTTCTTCTCGTAAAGAGTTTCCAATGCGTACGTATATGTCTTTACTCTGCAAAACTGTATTTCCTTATGAAGTGGTATTCTTACATATCCTTTCGAGAGAAAACTGTCCTGTGCCTTCTCTTTTGAGGCTACACACTTAGACATACACGCAACATGAAAGCTTTTCGACTTACAACGTGTTGTTTAGGAAAAACAAGATAATTTCGCACGATGCGATATTTCCTTAAAACGTGATTTTCTGAAAAATTTTGACGAAAGAAAATTCTCCTTTTGGTTCTCTTTAGATGCTACATGTTAAGACGTACACGCCACAACAATTCTTTTCGAGATACAACGTGTAGTTTTGGAGATACAAGCTAATTTTGTACTATGCGTTATTTCTTCTCGTAAAGAGTTTCCAATGCGTACGTATATGTCTTTACTCTGCAAAACTGTATTTCCTTATGAAGTGGTATTCTTACATATCCTTTCGAGAGAAAACTGTCCTGTGCCTTCTCTTTTGAGGCTACACACTTAGACATACACGCAACATGAAAGCTTTTCGACTTACAATGTGTTGTTTAGGAAAAACAAGATAATTTCGCACGATGCGGGATTTCCTTAAAACGTGATTTTCTGAAAAATTTTGACGAAAGAAAATTCTCCTTTTGGTTCTCTTTAGATGCTACATGTTAAGACGTACACGCCACAACAATTCTTTTCGAGATACAACGTGTAGTTTTGGAGATACAAGCTAATTTTGTACTATGCGTTATTTCTTCTCGTAAAGAGTTTCCAATGCGTACGTATATGTCTTTACTCTGCAAAACTGTATTTCCTTATGAAGTGGTATTCTTACATATCCTTTCGAGAGAAAACTGTCCTGTGCCTTCTCTTTTGAGGCTACACACTTAGACATACACGCAACATGAAAGCTTTTCGACTTACAACGTGTTGTTTAGGAAAAACAAGATAATTTCGCACGATGCGGGATTTCCTTAAAACGTGATTTTCTGAAAAATTTTGACGAAAGAAAATTCTCCTTTTGGTTCTCTTTAGATGCTACATGTTAAGACGAACACGCCACAACAATTCTTTTCGAGATACAACGTGTAGTTTTGGAGATACAAGCTAATTTTGTACTATGCGTTATTTCTTCTCGTAAAGAGTTTCCAATGCGTACGTATATGTCTTTACTCTGCAAAACTGTATTTCCTTATGAAGTGGTATTCTTACATATCCTTTCGAGAGAAAACTGTCCTGTGCCTTCTCTTTTGAGGCTACACACTTAGACATACACGCAACATGAAAGCTTTTCGACTTACAACGTGTTGTTTAGGAAAAACAAGATAATTTCGCACGATGCGGGATTTCCTTAAAACGTGATTTTCTGAAAAATTTTGACGAAAGAAAATTCTCCTTTTGGTTCTCTTTAGATGCTACATGTTAAGACGTACACGCCACAACAATTCTTTTCGAGATACAACGTGTAGTTTTGGAGATACAAGCTAATTTTGTACTATGCGATATTTCTTCTCGTAAAGAGTTTCCAATGCGTACCTATATGTCTTTACTCTGCAAAACTGTATTTCCTTATGAAGTGGTATTCTTACATATCCTTTCGAGAGAAAACTGTCCTGTGCCTTCTCTTTTGAGGCTACACACTTAGACATACACGCAACATGAAAGCTTTTCGACTTACAACGTGTTGTTTAGGAAAAACAAGATAATTTCGCACGATGCGGGATTTCCTTAAAACGTGATTTTCTGAAAAATTTTGACGAAAGAAAATTCTTTTGGTTCTCTTTAGATGCTACATGTTAAGACGAACACGCCACAACAATTCTTTTCGAGATACAACGTGTAGTTTTGGAGATACAAGCTAATTTTGTACTATGCGTTATTTCTTCTCGTAAAGAGTTTCCAATGCGTACGTATATGTCTTTACTCTGCAAAACTGTATTTCCTTATGAAGTGGTATTCTTACATATCCTTTCGAGAGAAAACTGTCCTGTGCCTTCTCTTTTGAGGCTACACACTTAGACATACACGCAACATGAAAGCTTTTCGACTTACAACGTGTTGTTTAGGAAAAACAAGATAATTTCGCACGATGCGGGATTTCCTTAAAACGTGATTTTCTGAAAAATTTTGACGAAAGGAAAATCTCCTTTTGGTTCTCTTTAGATGCTACATGTTAAGACGTACACGCCACAACAATTCTTTTCGAGATACAACGTGTAGTTTTGGAGATACAAGCTAATTTTGTACTATGCGTTATTACTTCTCGTAAAGAGTTTCCAATGCGTACCTATATGTCTTTACTCTGCAAAACTGTATTTCCTTATGAAGTGGTATTCTTACATATCCTTTCGAGAGAAAACTGTCCTGTGCCTTCTCTTTTGAGGCTACACACTTAGACATACACGCAACATGAAAGCTTTTCGACTTACAACGTGTTGTTTAGGAAAAACAAGATAATTTCGCACGATGCGGGATTTCCTTAAAACGTGATTTTCTGAAAAATTTTGACGAAAGAAAATTCTCCTTTTGGTTCTCTTTAGATGCTACATGTTAAGACGTACACGCCACAACAATTCTTTTCGAGATACAACGTGTAGTTTTGGAGATACAAGCTAATTTTGTACTATGCGTTATTTCTTCTTGTAAAGAGTTTCCAATGCGTACGTATATGTCTTTACTCTGCAAAACTGTATTTCCTTATGAAGTGGTATTCTTACATATCCTTCGAGAGAAAACTGTCCTGTGCCTTCTCTTTTGAGGCTACACACTTAGACATACACGCAACATGAAAGCTTTTCGACTTACAACGTGTTGTTTAGGAAAAACAAGATAATTTCGCACGATGCGGGATTTCCTTAAAACGTGATTTTCTGAAAAATTTTGACGAAAGAAAATTCTCCTTTTGGTTCTCTTTAGATGCTACATGTTAAGACGTACACGCCACAACAATTCTTTTCGAGATACAACGTGTAGTTTTGGAAATACAAGCTAATTTTGTACTATGCGTTATTTCTTCTCGTAAAGAGTTTCCAATGCGTACGTATATGTCTTTAATCTGCAAAACTGTATTTCCTTATGAAGTGGTATTCTTACATATCCTTTCGAGAGAAAACTGTCCTGTGCCTTCTCGTTTGAGGCCTCACACTTAGACATACACGCCACATGAAAGCTTTTCGACTTACAACGTGTTGTTTAGGAAAAACAAGATAATTTCGCACGATGCGGGATTTCCTTAAAACGTGATTTTCTGAAAAATTTTGACGAAAGAAAATTCTCCTTTTGGTTCTCTTTAGATGCTACATGTTAAGACGAACACGCCACAACAATTCTTTTCGAGATACAACGTGTAGTTTTGGAGATACAAGCTAATTTTGTACTATGCGTTATTTCTTCTCGTAAAGAGTTTCCAATGCGTACGTATATGTCTTTACTCTGCAAAACTGTATTTCCTTATGAAGTGGTATTCTTACATATCCTTTCGAGAGAAAACTGTCCTGTGCCTTCTCTTTTGAGGCTACACACTTAGACATACACGCAACATGAAAGCTTTTCGACTTACAACGTGTTGTTTAGGAAAAACAAGATAATTTCGCACGATGCGATATTTCCTTAAAACGTGATTTTCTGAAAACTTTTGACGAAAGAAAATTCTCCTTTTGGTTCTCTTTAGATGCTACATGTTAAGACGTACACGCCACAACAATTCTTTTCGAGATACAACGTGTAGTTTTGGAGATACAAGCTAATTTTGTACTATGCGTTATTTCTTCTCGTAAAGAGTTTCCAATGCGTACGTATATGTCTTTACTCTGCAAAACTGTATTTCCTTATGAAGTGGTATTCTTACATATCCTTTCGAGAGAAAACTGTCCTGTGCCTTCTCTTTTGAGGCTACACACTTAGACATACACGCAACATGAAAGCTTTTCGACTTACAACGTGTTGTTTAGGAAAAACAAGATAATTTCGCACGATGCGGGATTTCCTTAAAACGTGATTTTCTGAAAAATTTTGACGAAAGAAAATTCTTTTGGTTCTCTTTAGATGCTACATGTTAAGACGAACACGCCACAACAATTCTTTTCGAGATACAACGTGTAGTTTTGGAGATACAAGCTAATTTTGTACTATGCGTTATTTCTTCTCGTAAAGAGTTTCCAATGCGTACGTATATGTCTTTACTCTGCAAAACTGTATTTCCTTATGAAGTGGTATTCTTACATATCCTTTCGAGAGAAAACTGTCCTGTGCCTTCTCTTTTGAGGCTACACACTTAGACATACACGCAACATGAAAGCTTTTCGACTTACAACGTGTTGTTTAGGAAAAACAAGATAATTTCGCACGATGCGGGATTTCCTTAAAACGTGATTTTCTGAAAAATTTTGACGAAAGAAAATTCTCCTTTTGGTTCTCTTTAGATGCTACATGTTAAGACGTACACGCCACAACAATTCTTTTCGAGATACAACGTGTAGTTTTGGAGATACAAGCTAATTTTGTACTATGCGTTATTTCTTCTTGTAAAGAGTTTCCAATGCGTACGTATATGTCTTTACTCTGCAAAACTGTATTTCCTTATGAAGTGGTATTCTTACATATCCTTCGAGAGAAAACTGTCCTGTGCCTTCTCTTTTGAGGCTACACACTTAGACATACACGCAACATGAAAGCTTTTCGACTTACAACGTGTTGTTTAGGAAAAACAAGATAATTTCGCACGATGCGGGATTTCCTTAAAACGTGATTTTCTGAAAAATTTTGACGAAAGAAAATTCTCCTTTTGGTTCTCTTTAGATGCTACATGTTAAGACGTACACGCCACAACAATTCTTTTCGAGATACAACGTGTAGTTTTGGAAATACAAGCTAATTTTGTACTATGCGTTATTTCTTCTCGTAAAGAGTTTCCAATGCGTACGTATATGTCTTTACTCTGCAAAACTGTATTTCCTTATGAAGTGGTATTCTTACATATCCTTTCGAGAGAAAACTGTCCTGTGCCTTCTCTTTTGAGGCCTCACACTTAGACATACACGCCACATGAAAGCTTTTCGACTTACAACGTGTTGTTTAGGAAAAACAAGATAATTTCGCACGATGCGGGATTTCCTTAAAACGTGATTTTCTGAAAAATTTTGACGAAAGAAAATTCTCCTTTTGGTTCTCTTTAGATGCTACATGTTAAGACGTACACGCCACAACAATTCTTTTCGAGATACAACGTGTAGTTTTGGAGATACAAGCTAATTTTGTACTATGCGTTATTTCTTCTCGTAAAGAGTTTCCAATGCGTACGTATATGTCTTTACTCTGCAAAACTGTATTTCCTTATGAAGTGGTATTCTTACATATCCTTTCGAGAGAAAACTGTCCTGTGCCTTCTCTTTTGAGGCTACACACTTAGACATACACGCAACATGAAAGCTTTTCGACTTACAACGTGTTGTTTAGGAAAAACAAGATAATTTCGCACGATGCGGGATTTCCTTAAAACGTGATTTTCTGAAAAATTTTGACGAAAGAAAATTCTCCTTTTGGTTCTCTTTAGATGCTACATGTTAAGACGAACACGCCACAACAATTCTTTTCGAGATACAACGTGTAGTTTTGGAGATACAAGCTAATTTTGTACTATGCGTTATTTCTTCTCGTAAAGAGTTTCCAATGCGTACGTATATGTCTTTACTCTGCAAAACTGTATTTCCTTATGAAGTGGTATTCTTACATATCCTTTCGAGAGAAAACTGTCCTGTGCCTTCTCTTTTGAGGCTACACACTTAGACATACACGCAACATGAAAGCTTTTCGACTTACAACGTGTTGTTTAGGAAAAACAAGATAATTTCGCACGATGCGATATTTCCTTAAAACGTGATTTTCTGAAAAATTTTGACGAAAGAAAATTCTCCTTTTGGTTCTCTTTAGATGCTACATGTTAAGACGTACACGCCACAACAATTCTTTTCGAGATACAACGTGTAGTTTTGGAGATACAAGCTAATTTTGTACTATGCGTTATTTCTTCTCGTAAAGAGTTTCCAATGCGTACGTATATGTCTTTACTCTGCAAAACTGTATTTCCTTATGAAGTGGTATTCTTACATATCCTTTCGAGAGAAAACTGTCCTGTGCCTTCTCTTTTGAGGCTACACACTTAGACATACACGCAACATGAAAGCTTTTCGACTTACAACGTGTTGTTTTGGAAAAACAAGATAATTTCGCACGATGCGGGATTTCCTTTAAACGTGATTTTCTGAAAAATTTTGACGAAAGAAAATTCTCCTTTTGGTTCTCTTTAGATGCTACATGTTAAGACGTACACGCCACAACAATTCTTTTCGAGATACAACGTGTAGTTTTGGAGATACAAGCTAATTTTGTACTATGCGTTATTTCTTCTCGTAAAGAGTTTCCAATGCGTACGTATATGTCTTTACTCTGCAAAACTGTATTTCCTTATGAAGTGGTATTCTTACATATCCTTTCGAGAGAAAACTGTCCTGTGCCTTCTCTTTTGAGGCTACACACTTAGACATACACGCAACATGAAAGCTTTTCGACTTACAACGTGTTGTTTAGGAAAAACAAGATAATTTCGCACGATGCGGGATTTCCTTAAAACGTGATTTTCTGAAAAATTTTGACGAAAGAAAATTCTCCTTTTGGTTCTCTTTAGATGCTACATGTTAAGACGAACACGCCACAACAATTCTTTTCGAGATACAACGTGTAGTTTTGGAGATACAAGCTAATTTTGTACTATGCGTTATTTCTTCTCGTAAAGAGTTTCCAATGCGTACGTATATGTCTTTACTCTGCAAAACTGTATTTCCTTATGAAGTGGTATTCTTACATATCCTTTCGAGAGAAAACTGTCCTGTGCCTTCTCTTTTGAGGCTACACACTTAGACATACACGCAACATGAAAGCTTTTCGACTTACAACGTGTTGTTTAGGAAAAACAAGATAATTTCGCACGATGCGATATTTCCTTAAAACGTGATTTTCTGAAAAATTTTGACGAAAGAAAATTCTCCTTTTGGTTCTCTTTAGATGCTACATGTTAAGACGTACACGCCACAACAATTCTTTTCGAGATACAACGTGTAGTTTTGGAGATACAAGCTAATTTTGTACTATGCGTTATTTCTTCTCGTAAAGAGTTTCCAATGCGTACGTATATGTCTTTACTCTGCAAAACTGTATTTCCTTATGAAGTGGTATTCTTACATATCCTTTCGAGAGAAAACTGTCCTGTGCCTTCTCTTTTGAGGCTACACACTTAGACATACACGCAACATGAAAGCTTTTCGACTTACAACGTGTTGTTTAGGAAAAACAAGATAATTTCGCATGATGCGGGATTTCCTTAAAACGTGATTTTCTGAAAAATTTTGACGAAAGAAAATTCTCCTTTTGGTTCTCTTTAGATGCTACATGTTAAGACGTACACGCCACAACAATTCTTTTCGAGATACAACGTGTAGTTTTGGAGATACAAGCTAATTTTGTACTATGCGTTATTTCTTCTCGTAAAGAGTTTCCAATGCGTACGTATATGTCTTTACTCTGCAAAACTGTATTTCCTTATGAAGTGGTATTCTTACATATCCTTTCGAGAGAAAACTGTCCTGTGCCTTCTCTTTTGAGGCTACACACTTAGACATACACGCAACATGAAAGCTTTTCGACTTACAACGTGTTGTTTAGGAAAAACAAGATAATTTCGCACGATGCGGGATTTCCTTAAAACGTGATTTTCTGAAAAATTTTGACGAAAGGAAAATCTCCTTTTGGTTCTCTTTAGATGCTACATGTTAAGACGTACACGCCACAACAATTCTTTTCGAGATACAACGTGTAGTTTTGGAGATACAAGCTAATTTTGTACTATGCGTTATTACTTCTCGTAAAGAGTTTCCAATGCGTACCTATATGTCTTTACTCTGCAAAACTGTATTTCCTTATGAAGTGGTATTCTTACATATCCTTTCGAGAGAAAACTGTCCTGTGCCTTCTCTTTTGAGGCTACACACTTAGACATACACGCAACATGAAAGCTTTTCGACTTACAACGTGTTGTTTAGGAAAAACAAGATAATTTCGCACGATGCGGGATTTCCTTAAAACGTGATTTTCTGAAAAATTTTGACGAAAGAAAATTCTCCTTTTGGTTCTCTTTAGATGCTACATGTTAAGACGTACACGCCACAACAATTCTTTTCGAGATACAACGTATAGTTTTGGAGATACAAGCTAATTTTGTACTATGCGTTATTTCTTCTTGTAAAGAGTTTCCAATGCGTACGTATATGTCTTTACTCTGCAAAACTGTATTTCCTTATGAAGTGGTATTCTTACATATCCTTCGAGAGAAAACTGTCCTGTGCCTTCTCTTTTGAGGCTACACACTTAGACATACACGCAACATGAAAGCTTTTCGACTTACAACGTGTTGTTTAGGAAAAACAAGATAATTTCGCACGATGCGGGATTTCCTTAAAACGTGATTTTCTGAAAAATTTTGACGAAAGAAAATTCTCCTTTTGGTTCTCTTTAGATGCTACATGTTAAGACGTACACGCCACAACAATTCTTTTCGAGATACAACGTGTAGTTTTGGAAATACAAGCTAATTTTGTACTATGCGTTATTTCTTCTCGTAAAGAGTTTCCAATGCGTACGTATATGTCTTTACTCTGCAAAACTGTATTTCCTTATGAAGTGGTATTCTTACATATCCTTTCGAGAGAAAACTGTCCTGTGCCTTCTCTTTTGAGGCCTCACACTTAGACATACACGCCACATGAAAGCTTTTCGACTTACAACGTGTTGTTTAGGAAAAACAAGATAATTTCGCACGATGCGGGATTTCCTTAAAACGTGATTTTCTGAAAAATTTTGACCAAAGAAAATTCTCCTTTTGGTTCTCTTTAGATGCTACATGTTAAGACGTACACGCCACAACAATTCTTTTCGAGATACAATGTGTAGTTTTGGAGATACAAGCTAATTTTGTACTATGCGTTATTTCTTCTCGTAAAGAGTTTCCAATGCGTACGTATATGTCTTTACTCTGCAAAACTGTATTTCCTTATGAAGTGGTATTCTTACATATCCTTTCGAGAGAAAACTGTCCTGTGCCTTCTCTTTTGAGGCTACACACTTAGACATACACGCAACATGAAAGCTTTTCGACTTACAACGTGTTGTTTAGGAAAAACAAGATAATTTCGCACGATGCGGGATTTCCTTAAAACGTGATTTTCTGAAAAATTTTGACGAAAGGAAAATCTCCTTTTGGTTCTCTTTAGATGCTACATGTTAAGACGTACACGCCACAACAATTCTTTTCGAGATACAACGTGTAGTTTTGGAGATACAAGCTAATTTTGTACTATGCGTTATTACTTCTCGTAAAGAGTTTCCAATGCGTACCTATATGTCTTTACTCTGCAAAACTGTATTTCCTTATGAAGTGGTATTCTTACATATCCTTTCGAGAGAAAACTGTCCTGTGCCTTCTCTTTTGAGGCTACACACTTAGACATACACGCAACATGAAAGCTTTTCGACTTACAACGTGTTGTTTAGGAAAAACAAGATAATTTCGCACGATGCGGGATTTCCTTAAAACGTGATTTTCTGAAAAATTTTGACGAAAGAAAATTCTCCTTTTGGTTCTCTTTAGATGCTACATGTTAAGACGTACACGCCACAACAATTCTTTTCGAGATACAACGTATAGTTTTGGAGATACAAGCTAATTTTGTACTATGCGTTATTTCTTCTTGTAAAGAGTTTCCAATGCGTACGTATATGTCTTTACTCTGCAAAACTGTATTTCCTTATGAAGTGGTATTCTTACATATCCTTCGAGAGAAAACTGTCCTGTGCCTTCTCTTTTGAGGCTACACACTTAGACATACACGCAACATGAAAGCTTTTCGACTTACAACGTGTTGTTTAGGAAAAACAAGATAATTTCGCACGATGCGGGATTTCCTTAAAACGTGATTTTCTGAAAAATTTTGACGAAAGAAAATTCTCCTTTTGGTTCTCTTTAGATGCTACATGTTAAGACGTACACGCCACAACAATTCTTTTCGAGATACAACGTGTAGTTTTGGAAATACAAGCTAATTTTGTACTATGCGTTATTTCTTCTCGTAAAGAGTTTCCAATGCGTACGTATATGTCTTTACTCTGCAAAACTGTATTTCCTTATGAAGTGGTATTCTTACATATCCTTTCGAGAGAAAACTGTCCTGTGCCTTCTCTTTTGAGGCCTCACACTTAGACATACACGCCACATGAAAGCTTTTCGACTTACAACGTGTTGTTTAGGAAAAACAAGATAATTTCGCACGATGCGGGATTTCCTTAAAACGTGATTTTCTGAAAAATTTTGACCAAAGAAAATTCTCCTTTTGGTTCTCTTTAGATGCTACATGTTAAGACGTACACGCCACAACAATTCTTTTCGAGATACAATGTGTAGTTTTGGAGATACAAGCTAATTTTGTACTATGCGTTATTTCTTCTCGTAAAGAGTTTCCAATGCGTACGTATATGTCTTTACTCTGCAAAACTGTATTTCCTTATGAAGTGGTATTCTTACATATCCTTTCGAGAGAAAACTGTCCTGTGCCTTCTCTTTTGAGGCTACACACTTAGACATACACGCAACATGAAAGCTTTTCGACTTACAACGTGTTGTTTAGGAAAAACAAGATAATTTCGCACGATGCGGGATTTCCTTAAAACGTGATTTTCTGAAAAATTTTGACGAAAGGAAAATCTCCTTTTGGTTCTCTTTAGATGCTACATGTTAAGACGTACACGCCACAACAATTCTTTTCGAGATACAACGTGTAGTTTTGGAGATACAAGCTAATTTTGTACTATGCGTTATTACTTCTCATAAAGAGTTTCCAATGCGTACCTATATGTCTTTACTCTGCAAAACTGTATTTCCTTATGAAGTGGTATTCTTACATATCCTTTCGAGAGAAAACTGTCCTGTGCCTTCTCTTTTGAGGCTACACACTTAGACATACACGCAACATGAAAGCTTTTCGACTTACAACGTGTTGTTTAGGAAAAACAAGATAATTTCGCACGATGCGGGATTTCCTTAAAACGTGATTTTCTGAAAAATTTTGACGAAAGAAAATTCTCCTTTTGGTTCTCTTTAGATGCTACATGTTAAGACGTACACGCCACAACAATTCTTTTCGAGATACAACGTGTAGTTTTGGAGATACAAGCTAATTTTGTACTATGCGTTATTTCTTCTCGTAGTTTCCAATGCGTACGTATATGTCTTTACTCTGCAAAACTGTATTTCCTTATGAAGTGGTATTCTTACATATCCTTCGAGAGAAAACTGTCCTGTGCCTTCTCTTTTGAGGCTACACACTTAGACATACACGCAACATGAAAGCTTTTCGACTTGCAACGTGTTGTTTAGGAAAAACAAGATAATTTCGCACGATGCGGGATTTCCTTAAAACGTGATTTTCTGAAAAATTTTGACGAAAGAAAATTCTCCTTTTGGTTCTCTTTAGATGCTACATGTTAAGACGTACACGCCACAACAATTCTTTTCGAGATACAACGTGTAGTTTTGGAAATACAAGCTAATTTTGTACTATGCGTTATTTCTTCTCGTAAAGAGTTTCCAATGCGTACGTATATGTCTTTACTCTGCAAAACTGTATTTCCTTATGAAGTGGTATTCTTACATATCCTTTCGAGAGAAAACTGTCCTGTGCCTTCTCTTTTGAGGCTACACACTTAGACATACACGCAACATGAAAGCTTTTCGACTTACAACGTGTTGTTTAGGAAAAACAAGATAATTTCGCACGATGCGGGATTTCCTTAAAACGTGATTTTCTGAAAAATTTTGACGAAAGAAAATTCTCCTTTTGGTTCTCTTTAGATGCTACATGTTAAGACGTACACGCCACAACAATTCTTTTCGAGATACAACGTGTAGTTTTGGAGATACAAGCTAATTTTGTACTATGCGTTATTTCTTCTCGTAAAGAGTTTCCAATGCGTACGTATATGTCTTTACTCTGCAAAACTGTATTTCCTTATGAAGTGGTATTCTTACATATCCTTTCGAGAGAAAACTGTCCTGTGCCTTCTCTTTTGAGGCTACACACTTAGACATACACGCAACATGAAAGCTTTTCGACTTACAACGTGTTGTTTAGGAAAAACAAGATAATTTCGCACGATGCGGGATTTCCTTAAAACGTGATTTTCTGAAAAATTTTGACGAAAGAAAATTCTCCTTTTGGTTCTCTTTAGATGCTACATGTTAAGACGTACACGCCACAACAATTCTTTTCGAGATACAACGTGTAGTTTTGGAGATACAAGCTAATTTTGTACTATGCGTTATTTCTTCTCGTAAAGAGTTTCCAATGCGTACGTATATGTATTTACTCTGCAAAACTGTATTTCCTTATGAAGTGGTATTCTTACATATCCTTTCGAGAGAAAACTGTCCTGTGCCTTCTCTTTTGAGGCTACACACTTAGACATACACGCAACATGAAAGCTTTTCGACTTACAACGTGTTGTTTTGGAAAAACAAGATAATTTCGCACGATGCGGGATTTCCTTTAAACGTGATTTTCTGAAAAATTTTGACGAAAGAAAATTCTCCTTTTGGTTCTCTTTAGATGCTACATGTTAAGACGTACACGCCACAACAATTCTTTTCGAGATACAACGTGTAGTTTTGGAGATACAAGCTAATTTTGTACTATGCGTTATTTCTTCTCGTAAAGAGTTTCCAATGCGTACGTATATGTCTTTACTCTGCAAAACTGTATTTCCTTATGAAGTGGTATTCTTACATATCCTTTCGAGAGAAAACTGTCCTGTGCCTTCTCTTTTGAGGCTACACACTTAGACATACACGCAACATGAAAGCTTTTCGACTTACAACGTGTTGTTTAGGAAAAACAAGATAATTTCGCACGATGCGGGATTTCCTTAAAACGTGATTTTCTGAAAAATTTTGACGAAAGAAAATTCTCCTTTTGGTTCTCTTTAGATGCTACATGTTAAGACGAACACGCCACAACAATTCTTTTCGAGATACAACGTGTAGTTTTGGAGATACAAGCTAATTTTGTACTATGCGTTATTTCTTCTCGTAAAGAGTTTCCAATGCGTACGTATATGTCTTTACTCTGCAAAACTGTATTTCCTTATGAAGTGGTATTCTTACATATCCTTTCGAGAGAAAACTGTCCTGTGCCTTCTCTTTTGAGGCTACACACTTAGACATACACGCAACATGAAAGCTTTTCGACTTACAACGTGTTGTTTAGGAAAAACAAGATAATTTCGCACGATGCGATATTTCCTTAAAACGTGATTTTCTGAAAAATTTTGACGAAAGAAAATTCTCCTTTTGGTTCTCTTTAGATGCTACATGTTAAGACGTACACGCCACAACAATTCTTTTCGAGATACAACGTGTAGTTTTGGAGATACAAGCTAATTTTGTACTATGCGTTATTTCTTCTCGTAAAGAGTTTCCAATGCGTAGGTATATGTCTTTACTCTGCAAAACTGTATTTCCTTATGAAGTGGTATTCTTACATATCCTTTCGAGAGAAAACTGTCCTGTGCCTTCTCTTTTGAGGCTACACACTTAGACATACACGCAACATGAAAGCTTTTCGACTTACAACGTGTTGTTTAGGAAAAACAAGATAATTTCGCATGATGCGGGATTTCCTTAAAACGTGATTTTCTGAAAAATTTTGACGAAAGAAAATTCTCCTTTTGGTTCTCTTTAGATGCTACATGTTAAGACGAACACGCCACAACAATTCTTTTCGAGATACAACGTGTAGTTTTGGAGATACAAGCTAATTTTGTACTATGCGTTATTTCTTCTCGTAAAGAGTTTCCAATGCGTACGTATATGTCTTTACTCTGCAAAACTGTATTTCCTTATGAAGTGGTATTCTTACATATCCTTTCGAGAGAAAACTGTCCTGTGCCTTCTCTTTTGAGGCTACACACTTAGACATACACGCAACATGAAAGCTTTTCGACTTACAACGTGTTGTTTAGGAAAAACAAGATAATTTCGCACGATGCGGGATTTCCTTAAAACGTGATTTTCTGAAAAATTTTGACGAAAGGAAAATCTCCTTTTGGTTCTCTTTAGATGCTACATGTTAAGACGTACACGCCACAACAATTCTTTTCGAGATACAACGTGTAGTTTTGGAGATACAAGCTAATTTTGTACTATGCGTTATTACTTCTCGTAAAGAGTTTCCAATGCGTACCTATATGTCTTTACTCTGCAAAACTGTATTTCCTTATGAAGTGGTATTCTTACATATCCTTTCGAGAGAAAACTGTCCTGTGCCTTCTCTTTTGAGGCTACACACTTAGACATACACGCAACATGAAAGCTTTTCGACTTACAACGTGTTGTTTAGGAAAAACAAGATAATTTCGCACGATGCGGGATTTCCTTAAAACGTGATTTTCTGAAAAATTTTGACGAAAGAAAATTCTCCTTTTGGTTCTCTTTAGATGCTACATGTTAAGACGTACACGCCACAACAATTCTTTTCGAGATACAACGTATAGTTTTGGAGATACAAGCTAATTTTGTACTATGCGTTATTTCTTCTTGTAAAGAGTTTCCAATGCGTACGTATATGTCTTTACTCTGCAAAACTGTATTTCCTTATGAAGTGGTATTCTTACATATCCTTCGAGAGAAAACTGTCCTGTGCCTTCTCTTTTGAGGCTACACACTTAGACATACACGCAACATGAAAGCTTTTCGACTTACAACGTGTTGTTTAGGAAAAACAAGATAATTTCGCACGATGCGGGATTTCCTTAAAACGTGATTTTCTGAAAAATTTTGACGAAAGAAAATTCTCCTTTTGGTTCTCTTTAGATGCTACATGTTAAGACGTACACGCCACAACAATTCTTTTCGAGATACAACGTGTAGTTTTGGAAATACAAGCTAATTTTGTACTATGCGTTATTTCTTCTCGTAAAGAGTTTCCAATGCGTACGTATATGTCTTTACTCTGCAAAACTGTATTTCCTTATGAAGTGGTATTCTTACATATCCTTTCGAGAGAAAACTGTCCTGTGCCTTCTCTTTTGAGGCCTCACACTTAGACATACACGCCACATGAAAGCTTTTCGACTTACAACGTGTTGTTTAGGAAAAACAAGATAATTTCGCACGATGCGGGATTTCCTTAAAACGTGATTTTCTGAAAAATTTTGACCAAAGAAAATTCTCCTTTTGGTTCTCTTTAGATGCTACATGTTAAGACGTACACGCCACAACAATTCTTTTCGAGATACAACGTGTAGTTTTGGAGATACAAGCTAATTTTGTACTATGCGTTATTTCTTCTCGTAAAGAGTTTCCAATGCGTACGTATATGTCTTTACTCTGCAAAACTGTATTTCCTTATGAAGTGGTATTCTTACATATCCTTTCGAGAGAAAACTGTCCTGTGCCTTCTCTTTTGAGGCTACACACTTAGACATACACGCAACATGAAAGCTTTTCGACTTACAACGTGTTGTTTAGGAAAAACAAGATAATTTCGCACGATGCGGGATTTCCTTAAAACGTGATTTTCTGAAAAATTTTGACGAAAGGAAAATCTCCTTTTGGTTCTCTTTAGATGCTACATGTTAAGACGTACACGCCACAACAATTCTTTTCGAGATACAACGTGTAGTTTTGGAGATACAAGCTAATTTTGTACTATGCGTTATTACTTCTCATAAAGAGTTTCCAATGCGTACCTATATGTCTTTACTCTGCAAAACTGTATTTCCTTATGAAGTGGTATTCTTACATATCCTTTCGAGAGAAAACTGTCCTGTGCCTTCTCTTTTGAGGCTACACACTTAGACATACACGCAACATGAAAGCTTTTCGACTTACAACGTGTTGTTTAGGAAAAACAAGATAATTTCGCACGATGCGGGATTTCCTTAAAACGTGATTTTCTGAAAAATTTTGACGAAAGAAAATTCTCCTTTTGGTTCTCTTTAGATGCTACATGTTAAGACGTACACGCCACAACAATTCTTTTCGAGATACAACGTGTAGTTTTGGAGATACAAGCTAATTTTGTACTATGCGTTATTTCTTCTCGTAGTTTCCAATGCGTACGTATATGTCTTTACTCTGCAAAACTGTATTTCCTTATGAAGTGGTATTCTTACATATCCTTCGAGAGAAAACTGTCCTGTGCCTTCTCTTTTGAGGCTACACACTTAGACATACACGCAACATGAAAGCTTTTCGACTTACAACGTGTTGTTTAGGAAAAACAAGATAATTTCGCACGATGCGGGATTTCCTTAAAACGTGATTTTCTGAAAAATTTTGACGAAAGAAAATTCTCCTTTTGGTTCTCTTTAGATGCTACATGTTAAGACGTACACGCCACAACAATTCTTTTCGAGATACAACGTGTAGTTTTGGAAATACAAGCTAATTTTGTACTATGCGTTATTTCTTCTCGTAAAGAGTTTCCAATGCGTACGTATATGTCTTTACTCTGCAAAACTGTATTTCCTTATGAAGTGGTATTCTTACATATCCTTTCGAGAGAAAACTGTCCTGTGCCTTCTCTTTTGAGGCTACACACTTAGACATACACGCAACATGAAAGCTTTTCGACTTACAACGTGTTGTTTAGGAAAAACAAGATAATTTCGCACGATGCGGGATTTCCTTAAAACGTGATTTTCTGAAAAATTTTGACGAAAGAAAATTCTCCTTTTGGTTCTCTTTAGATGCTACATGTTAAGACGTACACGCCACAACAATTCTTTTCGAGATACAACGTGTAGTTTTGGAGATACAAGCTAATTTTGTACTATGCGTTATTTCTTCTCGTAAAGAGTTTCCAATGCGTACGTATATGTCTTTACTCTGCAAAACTGTATTTCCTTATGAAGTGGTATTCTTACATATCCTTTCGAGAGAAAACTGTCCTGTGCCTTCTCTTTTGAGGCTACACACTTAGACATACACGCAACATGAAAGCTTTTCGACTTACAACGTGTTGTTTAGGAAAAACAAGATAATTTCGCACGATGCGGGATTTCCTTAAAACGTGATTTTCTGAAAAATTTTGACGAAAGAAAATTCTCCTTTTGGTTCTCTTTAGATGCTACATGTTAAGACGTACACGCCACAACAATTCTTTTCGAGATACAACGTGTAGTTTTGGAGATACAAGCTAATTTTGTACTATGCGATATTTCTTCTCGTAAAGAGTTTCCAATGCGTACGTATATGTCTTTACTCTGCAAAACTGTATTTCCTTATGAAGTGGTATTCTTACATATCCTTTCGAGAGAAAACTGTCCTGTGCCTTCTCTTTTGAGGCTACACACTTAGACATACACGCAACATGAAAGCTTTTCGACTTACAACGTGTTGTTTAGGAAAAACAAGATAATTTCGCACGATGCGGGATTTCCTTAAAACGTGATTTTCTGAAAAATTTTGACGAAAGAAAATTCTTTTGGTTCTCTTTAGATGCTACATGTTAAGACGAACACGCCACAACAATTCTTTTCGAGATACAACGTGTAGTTTTGGAGATACAAGCTAATTTTGTACTATGCGTTATTTCTTCTCGTAAAGAGTTTCCAATGCGTACGTATATGTCTTTACTCTGCAAAACTGTATTTCCTTATGAAGTGGTATTCTTACATATCCTTTCGAGAGAAAACTGTCCTGTGCCTTCTCTTTTGAGGCTACACACTTAGACATACACGCAACATGAAAGCTTTTCGACTTACAACGTGTTGTTTAGGAAAAACAAGATAATTTCGCACGATGCGGGATTTCCTTAAAACGTGATTTTCTGAAAAATTTTGACGAAAGGAAAATCTCCTTTTGGTTCTCTTTAGATGCTACATGTTAAGACGTACACGCCACAACAATTCTTTTCGAGATACAACGTGTAGTTTTGGAGATACAAGCTAATATTGTACTATGCGTTATTTCTTCTCGTAGTTTCCAATGCGTACGTATATGTCTTTACTCTGCAAAACTGTATTTCCTTATGAAGTGGTATTCTTACATATCCTTTCGAGAGAAAACTGTCCTGTGCCTTCTCTTTTGAGGCTACACACTTAGACATACACGCAACATGAAAGCTTTTCGACTTACAACGTGTTGTTTAGGAAAAACAAGATAATTTCGCACGATGCGGGATTTCCTTAAAACGTGATTTTCTGAAAAATTTTGACGAAAGAAAATTCTCCTTTTGGTTCTCTTTAGATGCTACATGTTAAGACGTAAACGCCACAACAATTCTTTTCGAGATACAACGTGTAGTTTTGGAGATACAAGCTAATTTTGTACTATGCGATATTTCTTCTCGTAAAGAGTTTCCAATGCGTACCTATATGTCTTTACTCTGCAAAACTGTATTTCCTTATGAAGTGGTATTCTTACATATCCTTTCGAGAGAAAACTGTCCTGTGCCTTCTCTTTTGAGGCTACACACTTAGACATACACGCAACATGAAAGCTTTTCGACTTACAACGTGTTGTTTAGGAAAAACAAGATAATTTCGCACGATGCGGGATTTCCTTAAAACGTGATTTTCTGAAAAATTTTGACGAAAGAAAATTCTCCTTTTGGTTCTCTTTAGATGCTACATGTTAAGACGTACACGCCACAACAATTCTTTTCGAGATACAACGTGTAGTTTTGGAGATACAAGCTAATTTTGTACTATGCGTTATTTCTTCTCGTAAAGAGTTTCCAATGCGTACCTATATGTCTTTACTCTGCAAAACTGTATTTCCTTATGAAGTGGTATTCTTATATATCCTTTCGAGAGAAAACTGTCCTGTGCCTTCTCTTTTGAGGCTACACACTTAGACATACACGCAACATGAAAGCTTTTCGACTTACAACGTGTTGTTTAGGAAAAACAAGATAATTTCGCACGATGCGGGATTTCCTTAAAACGTGATTTTCTGAAAAATTTTGACGAAAGAAAATTCTCCTTTTGGTTCTCTTTAGATGCTACATGTTAAGACGTACACGCCACAACAATTCTTTTCGAGATACAACGTGTAGTTTTGGAGATACAAGCTAATTTTGTACTATGCGTTATTTCTTCTCGTAAAGAGTTTCCAATGCGTACGTATATGTCTTTACTCTGCAAAACTGTATTTCCTTATAAAGTGGTATTCTTACATATCCTTTCGAGAGAAAACTGTCCTGTGCCTTCTCTTTTGAGGCTACACACTTAGACATACACGCAACATGAAAGCTTTCGACTTACAACGTGTTGTTTAGGAAAAACAAGATAATTTCGCACGATGCGGGATTTCCTTAAAACGTGATTTTCTGAAAAATTTTGACGAAAGAAAATTCTCCTTTTGGTTCTCTTTAGATGATACATGTTAAGATGAACACGCCACAACAATTCTTTTCGAGATACAACGTGTAGTTTTGGAGATACAAGCTAATTTTTTACTATGCGTTATTTCTTCTCGTAAAGAGTTTCCAATGCGTACGTATATGTCTTTACTCTGCAAAACTGTATTTCCTTATGAAGTGGTATTCTTACATATCCTTTCGAGAGAAAACTGTCCTGTGCCTTCTCTTTTGAGGCTACACACTTAGACATACACGCAACATGAAAGCTTTTCGACTTACAACGTGTTGTTTAGGAAAAACAAGATAATTTCGCACGATGCGGGATTTCCTTAAAACGTGATTTTCTGAAAAATTTTGACGAAAGAAAATTCTCCTTTTGGTTCTCTTTAGATGCTACATGTTAAGACGTACACGCCACAACAATTCTTTTCGAGATACAACGTGTAGTTTTGGAGATACAAGCTAATTTTGTACTATGCGTTATTTCTTCTCGTAAAGAGTTTCCAATGCGTACGTATATGTCTTTACTCTGCAAAACTGTATTTCCTCATGAAGTGGTATTCTTACATATCCTTTCGAGAGAAAACTGTCCTGTGCCTTCTCTTTTGAGGCTACACACTTAGACATACACGCAACATGAAAGCTTTTCGACTTACAACATGTTGTTTAGGAAAAACAAGATAATTTCGCACGATGCGGGATTTCCTTAAAACGTGATTTTCTGAAAAATTTTGACGAAAGAAAATTCTCCTTTTGGTTCTCTTTAGATGCTACATGTTAAGACGTACACGCCACAACAATTCTTTTCGAGATACAACGTGTAGTTTTGGAGATACAAGCTAATTTTGTACTATGCGTTATTTCTTCTCGTAGTTTCCAATGCGTACGTATATGTCTTTACTCTGCAAAACTGTATTTCCTTATGAAGTGGTATTCTTACATATCCTTTCGAGAGAAAACTGTCCTGTGCCTTCTCTTTTGAGGCTACACACTTAGACATACACGCAACATGAAAGCTTTTCGACTTACAACGTGTTGTTTAGGAAAAACAAGATAATTTCGCACGATGCGGGATTTCCTTAAAACGTGATTTTCTGAAAAATTTTGACGAAAGAAAATTCTCCTTTTGGTTCTCTTTAGATGCTACATGTTAAGACGTACACGCCACAACAATTCTTTTCGAGATACAACGTGTAGTTTTGGAAATACAAGCTAATTTTGTACTATGCGATATTTCTTCTCGTAAAGAGTTTCCAATGCGTACCTATATGTCTTTACTCTGCAAAACTGTATTTCCTTATGAAGTGGTATTCTTACATATCCTTTCGAGAGAAAACTGTCCTGTGCCTTCTCTTTTGAGGCTACACACTTAGACATACACGCAACATGAAAGCTTTTCGACTTACAACGTGTTGTTTAGGAAAAACAAGATAATTTCGCACGATGCGGGATTTCCTTAAAACGTGATTTTCTGAAAAATTTTGACGAAAGAAAATTCTCCTTTTGGTTCTCTTTAGATGCTACATGTTAAGACGTACACGCCACAACAATTCTTTTCGAGATACAACGTGTAGTTTTGGAGATACAAGCTAATTTTGTACTATGCGTTATTTCTTCTCGTAAAGAGTTTCCAATGCGTACCTATATGTCTTTACTCTGCAAAACTGTATTTCCTTATGAAGTGGTATTCTTATATATCCTTTCGAGAGAAAACTGTCCTGTGCCTTCTCTTTTGAGGCTACACACTTAGACATACACGCAACATGAAAGCTTTTCGACTTACAACGTGTTGTTTAGGAAAAACAAGATAATTTCGCACGATGCGGGATTTCCTTAAAACGTGATTTTCTGAAAAATTTTGACGAAAGAAAATTCTCCTTTTGGTTCTCTTTAGATGCTACATGTTAAGACGTACACGCCACAACAATTCTTTTCGAGATACAACGTGTAGTTTTGGAGATACAAGCTAATTTTGTACTATGCGTTATTTCTTCTCGTAAAGAGTTTCCAATGCGTACGTATATGTCTTTACTCTGCAAAACTGTATTTCCTTATGAAGTGGTATTCTTACATATCCTTTCGAGAGAAAACTGTCCTGTGCCTTCTCTTTTGAGGCTACACACTTAGACATACACGCAACATGAAAGCTTTCGACTTACAACGTGTTGTTTAGGAAAAACAAGATAATTTCGCACGATGCGGGATTTCCTTAAAACGTGATTTTCTGAAAAATTTTGACGAAAGTAAATTCTCCTTTTGGTTCTCTTTAGATGCTACATGTTAAGATGAACACGCCACAACAATTCTTTTCGAGATACAACGTGTAGTTTTGGAGATACAAGCTAATTTTTTACTATGCGTTATTTCTTCTCGTAAAGAGTTTCCAATGCGTACGTATATGTCTTTACTCTGCAAAACTGTATTTCCTCATGAAGTGGTATTCTTACATATCCTTTCGAGAGAAAACTGTCCTGTGCCTTCTCTTTTGAGGCTACACACTTAGACATACACGCAACATGAAAGCTTTTCGACTTACAACGTGTTGTTTAGGAAAAACAAGATAATTTCGCACGATGCGGGATTTCCTTAAAACGTGATTTTCTGAAAAATTATGACGAAAGAAAATTCTCCTTTTGGTTCTCTTTAGATGCTACATGTTAAGACGTACACGCCACAACAATTCTTTTCGAGATACAACGTGTAGTTTTGGAGATACAAGCTAATTTTGTACTATGCGTTATTTCTTCTCGTAAAGAGTTTCCAATGCGTACGTATATGTCTTTACTCTGCAAAACTGTATTTCCTTATGAAGTGGTATTCTTACATATCCTTTCGAGAGAAAACTGTCCTGTGCCTTCTCTTTTGAGGCTACACACTTAGACATACACGCAACATGAAAGCTTTTCGACTTACAACGTGTTGTTTAGGAAAAACAAGATAATTTCGCACGATGCGGGATTTCCTTAAAACGTGATTTTCTGAAAAATTTTGACGAAAGAAAATTCTCCTTTTGGTTCTCTTTAGATGCTACATGTTAAGATGAACACGCCACAACAATTCTTTTCGAGATACAACGTGTAGTTTTGGAGATACAAGCTAATTTTTTACTATGCGTTATTTCTTCTCGTAAAGAGTTTCCAATGCTTACGTATATGTCTTTACTCTGCAAAACTGTATTTCCTTATGAAGTGGTATTCTTACATATCCTTTCGAGAGAAAACTGTCCTGTGCCTTCTCTTTTGAGGCTACACACTTAGACATACACGCAACATGAAAGCTTTTCGACTTACAACGTGTTGTTTAGGAAAAACAAGATAATTTCGCACGATGCGGCATTTCCTTAAAACGTGATTTTCTGAAAAATTTTGACGAAAGAAAATTCTCCTTTTGGTTCTCTTTAGATGCTACATGTTAAGAAGTACACGCCACAACAATTCTTTTCGAGATACAACGTGTAGTTTTGGAGATACAAGCTAATTTTGTACTATGCGTTATTTCTTCTCGTAAAGAGTTTCCAATGCGTACGTATATGTCTTTACTCTGCAAAACTGTATTTCCTTATGAAGTGGTATTCTTACATATCCTTTCGAGAGAAAACTGTCCTGTGCCTTCTCTTTTGAGGCTACACACTTAGACATACACGCAACATGAAAGCTTTTCGACTTACAACGTGTTGTTTAGGAAAAACAAGATAATTTCGCATGATGCGGGATTTCCTTAAAACGTGATTTTCTGAAAAATTTCGACGAAAGAGAACTCTCCTTTTGGTTCTCTTTAGATGCTACATGTTAAGACGTACACGCCACAACAATTCTTTTCGAGATACAACGTGTAGTTTTGGAGATACAAGCTAATTTTGTACTATGCGTTATTTCTTCTCGTAAAGAGTTTCCAATGCGTACGTATATGTCTTTACTCTGCAAAACTGTATTTCCTTATGAAGTGGTATTCTTACATATCCTTTCGAGAGAAAACTGTCCTGTGCCTTCTCTTTTGAGGCTACACACTTAGACATACACGCAACATGAAAGCTTTTCGACTTACAACGTGTTGTTTAGGAAAAACAAGATAATTTCGCACGATGCGGGATTTCCTTAAAACGTGATTTTCTGAAAAATTTTGACGAAAGAAAATTCTCCTTTTGGTTCTCTTTAGATGCTACATGTTAACACGTACACGCCACAACAATTCTTTTCGAGATACAACGTGTAGTTTTGGAGATACAAGCTAATTTTGTACGATGCGTTATTTCTTCTCGTAAAGAGTTTCCAATGCGTACATATATGTCTTTACTCTGCAAAACTGTATTTCCTTATGAAGTGGTATTCTTACATATCCTTTCGAGAGAAAACTGTCCTGTGCCTTCTCTTTTGAGGCTACACACTTAGACATACACGCAACATGAAAGCTTTTCGACTTACAACGTGTTGTTTAGGAAAAACAAGATAATTTCGCATGATGCGGGATTTCCTTAAAACGTGATTTTCTGAAAAATTTCGACGAAAGAGAACTCTCCTTTTGGTTCTCTTTAGATGCTACATGTTAAGACGTACACGCCACAACAATTCTTTTCGAGATACAACGTGTAGTTTTGGAGATACAAGCTAATTTTGTACTATGCGTTATTTCTTCTCGTAAAGAGTTTCCAATGCGTACGTATATGTCTTTACTCTGCAAAACTGTATTTCCTTATGAAGTGGTATTCTTACATATCCTTTCGAGAGAAAACTGTCCTGTGCCTTCTCTTTTGAGGCTACACACTTAGACATACACGCAACATGAAAGCTTTTCGACTTACAACGTGTTGTTTAGGAAAAACAAGATAATTTCGCACGATGCGGGATTTCCTTAAAACGTGATTTTCTGAAAAATTTTGACGAAAGAAAATTCTCCTTTTGGTTCTCTTTAGATGCTACATGTTAAGACGTACACGCCACAACAATTCTTTTCGAGATACAACGTGTAGTTTTGGAGATACAAGCTAATTTTGTACGATGCGTTATTTCTTCTCGTAAAGAGTTTCCAATGCGTACATATATGTCTTTACTCTGCAAAACTGTATTTCCTTATGAAGTGGTATTCTTACATATCCTTTCGAGAGAAAACTGTCCTGTGCCTTCTCTTTTGAGGCTACACACTTAGACATACACGCAACATGAAAGCTTTTCGACTTACAACGTGTTGTTTAGGAAAAACAAGATAATTTCGCACGATGCGGGATTTCCTTAAAACGTGATTTTCTGAAAAATTTTGACGAAAGAAAATTCTCCTTCTGGTTCTCTTTAGATGCTACATGTTAAGACGTACACGCCACAACAATTCTTTTCGAGATACAACGTGTAGTTTTGGAGATACAAGCTAATTTTGTACTATGCGTTATTTCTTCTCGTAAAGAGTTTCCAATGCGTACGTATATGTCTTTACTCTGCAAAACTGTATTTCCTTATGAAGTGGTATTCTTACATATCCTTTCGAGAGAAAACTGTCCTGTGCCTTCTCTTTTGAGGCTACACACTTAGACATACACGCAACATGAAAGCTTTTCGACTTACAACGTGTTGTTTAGGAAAAACAAGATAATTTCGCACGATGCGGGATTTCCTTAAAACGTGATTTTCTGAAAAATTTTGACGAAAGAAAATTCTCCTTCTGGTTCTCTTTAGATGCTACATGTTAAGACGTACACGCCACAACAATTCTTTTCGAGATACAACGTGTAGTTTTGGAGATACAAGCTAATTTTGTACTATGCGTTATTTCTTCTCGTAAAGAGTTTCCAATGCGTACGTATATGTCTTTACTCTGCAAAACTGTATTTCCTTATGAAGTGGTATTCTTACATATCCTTTCGAGAGAAAACTGTCCTGTGCCTTCTCTTTTGAGGCTACACACTTAGACATACACGCAACATGAAAGCTTTTCGACTTACAACGTGTTGTTTAGGAAAAACAAGATAATTTCGCACGATGCGGGATTTCCTTAAAACGTGATTTTCTGAAAAATTTTGACGAAAGAAAATTCTCCTTTTGGTTCTCTTTAGATGCTACATGTTAAGACGTACACGCCACAACAATTCTTTTCGAGATACAACGTGTAGTTTTGGAGATACAAGCTAATTTTGTACGATGCGTTATTTCTTCTCGTAAAGAGTTTCCAATGCGTAAGTATATGTCTTTACTCTGCAAAACTGTATTTCCTTATGAAGTGGTATTCTTACATATCCTTTCGAGAGAAAACTGTCCTGTGCCTTCTCTTTTGAGGCTACACACTTAGACATACACGCAACATGAAAGCTTTTCGACTTACAACGTGTTGTTTAGGAAAAACAAGATAATTTCGCACGATGCGGGATTTCCTTAAAACGTGATTTTCTGAAAAATTTTGACGAAAGAAAATTCTTTTGGTTCTCTTTAGATGCTACATGTTAAGACGAACACGCCACAACAATTCTTTTCGAGATACAACGTGTAGTTTTGGAGATACAAGCTAATTTTGTACTATGCGTTATTTCTTCTCGTAAAGAGTTTCCAATGCGTACGTATATGTCTTTACTCTGCAAAACTGTATTTCCTTATGAAGTGGTATTCTTACATATCCTTTCGAGAGAAAACTGTCCTGTGCCTTCTCTTTTGAGGCTACACACTTAGACATACACGCAACATGAAAGCTTTTCGACTTACAACGTGTTGTTTAGGAAAAACAAGATAATTTCGCACGATGCGGGATTTCCTTAAAACGTGATTTTCTGAAAAATTTTGACGAAAGAAAATTCTCCTTTTGGTTCTCTTTAGATGCTACATGTTAAGACGTACACGCCACAACAATTCTTTTCGAGATACAACGTGTACTTTTGGAGATACAAGCTAATTTTGTACTATGCGTTATTTCTTCTCGTAAAGAGTTTCCAATGCGTACGTATATGTCTTTACTCTGCAAAACTGTATTTCCTTATGAAGTGGTATTCTTACATATCCTTTCGAGAGAAAACTGTCCTGTGCCTTCTCTTTTGAGGCTACACACTTAGACATACACGCAACATGAAAGCTTTTCGACTTACAACGTGTTGTTTAGGAAAAACAAGATAATTTCGCACGATGCGGGATTTCCTTAAAACGTGATTTTCTGAAAAATTTTGACGAAAGAAAATTCTCCTTTTGGTTCTCTTTAGATGCTACATGTTAAGACGTACACGCCACAACAATTCTTTTCGAGATACAACGTGTAGTTTTGGAGATACAAGCTAATTTTGTACTATGCGTTATTTCTTCTCGTAAAGAGTTTCCAATGCGTACGTATATGTCTTTACTCTGCAAAACTGTATTTCCTTATGAAGTGGTATTCTTACATATCCTTTCGAGAGAAAACTGTCCTGTGCCTTCTCTTTTGAGGCTACACACTTAGACATACACGCAACATGAAAGCTTTTCGACTTACAACGTGTTGTTTAGGAAAAACAAGATAATTTCGCATGATGCGGGATTTCCTTAAAACGTGATTTTCTGAAAAATTTCGACGAAAGAGAACTCTCCTTTTGGTTCTCTTTAGATGCTACATGTTAAGACGTACACGCCACAACAATTCTTTTCGAGATACAACGTGTAGTTTTGGAGATACAAGCTAATTTTGTACTATGCGTTATTTCTTCTCATAAAGAGTTTCCAATGCGTACGTATATGTCTTTACTCTGCAAAACTGTATTTCCTTATGAAGTGGTATTCTTACATATCCTTTCGAGAGAAAACTGTCCTGTGCCTTCTCTTTTGAGGCTACACACTTAGACATACACGCAACATGAAAGCTTTTCGACTTACAACGTGTTGTTTAGGAAAAACAAGATAATTTCGCACGATGCGGGATTTCCTTAAAACGTGATTTTCTGAAAAATTTTGACGAAAGAAAATTCTCCTTTTGGTTCTCTTTAGATGCTACATGTTAAGACGTACACGCCACAACAATTCTTTTCGAGATACAACGTGTAGTTTTGGAGATACAAGCTAATTTTGTACGATGCGTTATTTCTTCTCGTAAAGAGTTTCCAATGCGTACATATATGTCTTTACTCTGCAAAACTGTATTTCCTTATGAAGTGGTATTCTTACATATCCTTTCGAGAGAAAACTGTCCTGTGCCTTCTCTTTTGAGGCTACACACTTAGACATACACGCAACATGAAAGCTTTTCGACTTACAACGTGTTGTTTAGGAAAAACAAGATAATTTCGCACGATGCGGGATTTCCTTAAAACGTGATTTTCTGAAAAATTTTGACGAAAGAAAATTCTCCTTCTGGTTCTCTTTTGATGCTACATGTTAAGACGTACACGCCACAACAATTCTTTTCGAGATACAACGTGTAGTTTTGGAGATACAAGCTAATTTTGTACTATGCGTTATTTCTTCTCGTAAAGAGTTTCCAATGCGTACGTATGTCTTTACTCTGCAAAACTGTATTTCCTTATGAAGTGGTATTCTTACATATCCTTTCGAGAGAAAACTGTCCTGTGCCTTCTCTTTTGAGGCTACACACTTAGACATACACGCAACATGAAAGCTTTTCGACTTACAACGTGTTGTTTAGGAAAAACAAGATAATTTCGCACGATGCGGGATTTCCTAAAAACGTGATTTTCTGAAAAATTTTGACGAAAGAAAATTCTCCTTTTGGTTCTCTTTAGATGCTACATGTTAAGACGTACACGCCACAACAATTCTTTTCGAGATACAACGTGTAGTTTTGGAGATACAAGCTAATTTTGTACTATGCGTTATTTCTTCTCGTAAAGAGTTTCCAATGCGTACGTATATGTCTTTACTCTGCAAAACTGTATTTCCTTATGAAGTGGTATTCTTACATATCCTTTCGAGAGAAAACTGTCCTGTGCCTTCTCTTTTGAGGCTACACACTTAGACATACACGCAACATGAAAGCTTTTCGACTTACAACGTGTTGTTTAGGAAAAACAAGATAATTTCGCACGATGCGGGATTTCCTTAAAACGTGATTTTCTGAAAAATTTTGACGAAAGAAAATTCTCCTTTTGGTTCTCTTTAGATGCTACATGTTAAGACGTACACGCCACAACAATTCTTTTCGAGATACAACGTGTAGTTTTGGAGATACAAGCTAATTTTGTACGATGCGTTATTTCTTCTCGTAAAGAGTTTCCAATGCGTAAGTATATGTCTTTACTCTGCAAAACTGTATTTCCTTATGAAGTGGTATTCTTACATATCCTTTCGAGAGAAAACTGTCCTGTGCCTTCTCTTTTGAGGCTACACACTTAGACATACACGCAACATGAAAGCTTTTCGACTTACAACGTGTTGTTTAGGAAAAACAAGATAATTTCGCACGATGCGGGATTTCCTTAAAACGTGATTTTCTGAAAAATTTTGACGAAAGAAAATTCTTTTGGTTCTCTTTAGATGCTACATGTTAAGACGAACACGCCACAACAATTCTTTTCGAGATACAACGTGTAGTTTTGGAGATACAAGCTAATTTTGTACTATGCGTTATTTCTTCTCGTAAAGAGTTTCCAATGCGTACGTATATGTCTTTACTCTGCAAAACTGTATTTCCTTATGAAGTGGTATTCTTACATATCCTTTCGAGAGAAAACTGTCCTGTGCCTTCTCTTTTGAGGCTACACACTTAGACATACACGCAACATGAAAGCTTTTCGACTTACAACGTGTTGTTTAGGAAAAACAAGATAATTTCGCACGATGCGGGATTTCCTTAAAACGTGATTTTCTGAAAAATTTTGACGAAAGAAACTTCTCCTTTTGGTTCTCTTTAGATGCTACATGTTAAGACGTACACGCCACAACAATTCTTTTCGAGATACAACGTGTAGTTTTGGAGATACAAGCTAATTTTTTACTATGCGTTATTTCTTCTCGTAAAGAGTTTCCAATGCGTACGTATATGTCTTTACTCTGCAAAACTGTATTTCCTTATGAAGTGGTATTCTTACATATCCTTTCGAGAGAAAACTGTCCTGTGCCTTCTCTTTTGAGGCTACACACTTAGACATACACGCAACATGAAAGCTTTTCGACTTACAACGTGTTGTTTAGGAAAAACAAGATAATTTCGCACGATGCGGGATTTCCTTAAAACGTGATTTTCTGAAAAATTTTGACGAAAGAAAATTCTCCTTTTGGTTCTCTTTAGATGCTACATGTTAAGACGTACACGCCACAACAATTCTTTTCGAGATACAACGTGTAGTTTTGGAGATACAAGCTAATTTTGTACGATGCGTTATTTCTTCTCGTAAAGAGTTTCCAATGCGTACGTATATGTCTTTACTCTGCAAAACTGTATTTCCTTATGAAGTGGTATTCTTACATATCCTTTCGAGAGAAAACTGTCCTGTGCCTTCTCTTTTGAGGCTACACACTTAGACATACACGCAACATGAAAGCTTTTCGACTTACAACGTGTTGTTTAGGAAAAACAAGATAATTTCGCATGATGCGGGATTTCCTTAAAACGTGATTTTCTGAAAAATTTCGACGAAAGAGAACTCTCCTTTTGGTTCTCTTTAGATGCTACATGTTAAGACGTACACGCCACAACAATTCTTTTCGAGATACAACGTGTAGTTTTGGAGATACAAGCTAATTTTGTACTATGCGTTATTTCTTCTCATAAAGAGTTTCCAATGCGTACGTATATGTCTTTACTCTGCAAAACTGTATTTCCTTATGAAGTGGTATTCTTACATATCCTTTCGAGAGAAAACTGTCCTGTGCCTTCTCTTTTGAGGCTACACACTTAGACATACACGCAACATGAAAGCTTTTCGACTTACAACGTGTTGTTTAGGAAAAACAAGATAATTTCGCACGATGCGGGATTTCCTTAAAACGTGATTTTCTGAAAAATTTTGACGAAAGAAAATTCTCCTTTGGTTCTCTTTAGATGCTACATGTTAAGACGTACACGCCACAACAATTCTTTTCGAGATACAACGTGTAGTTTTGGAGATACAAGCTAATTTTGTACGATGCGTTATTTCTTCTCGTAAAGAGTTTCCAATGCGTACATATATGTCTTTACTCTGCAAAACTGTATTTCCTTATGAAGTGGTATTCTTACATATCCTTTCGAGAGAAAACTGTCCTGTGCCTTCTCTTTTGAGGCTACACACTTAGACATACACGCAACATGAAAGCTTTTCGACTTACAACGTGTTGTTTAGGAAAAACAAGATAATTTCGCACGATGCGGGATTTCCTTAAAACGTGATTTTCTGAAAAATTTTGACGAAAGAAAATTCTCCTTCTGGTTCTCTTTAGATGCTACATGTTAAGACGTACACGCCACAACAATTCTTTTCGAGATACAACGTGTAGTTTTGGAGATACAAGCTAATTTTGTACTATGCGTTATTTCTTCTCGTAAAGAGTTTCCAATGCGTACGTATATGTCTTTACTCTGCAAAACTGTATTTCCTTATGAAGTGGTATTCTTACATATCCTTTCGAGAGAAAACTGTCCTGTGCCTTCTCTTTTGAGGCTACACACTTAGACATACACGCAACATGAAAGCTTTTCGACTTACAACGTGTTGTTTAGGAAAAACAAGATAATTTCGCACGATGCGGGATTTCCTAAAAACGTGATTTTCTGAAAAATTTTGACGAAAGAAAATTCTCCTTTTGGTTCTCTTTAGATGCTACATGTTAAGACGTACACGCCACAACAATTCTTTTCGAGATACAACGTGTAGTTTTGGAGATACAAGCTAATTTTGTACTATGCGTTATTTCTTCTCGTAAAGAGTTTCCAATGCGTACGTATATGTCTTTACTCTGCAAAACTGTATTTCCTTATGAAGTGGTATTCTTACATATCCTTTCGAGAGAAAACTGTCCTGTGCCTTCTCTTTTGAGGCTACACACTTAGACATACACGCAACATGAATGCTTTTCGACTTACAACGTGTTGTTTAGGAAAAACAAGATAATTTCGCACGATGCGGGATTTCCTTAAAACGTGATTTTCTGAAAAATTTTGACGAAAGAAAATTCTCCTTTTGGTTCTCTTTAGATGCTACATGTTAAGACGTACACGCCACAACAATTCTTTTCGAGATACAACGTGTAGTTTTGGAGATACAAGCTAATTTTGTACGATGCGTTATTTCTTCTCGTAAAGAGTTTCCAATGCGTAAGTATATGTCTTTACTCTGCAAAACTGTATTTCCTTATGAAGTGGTATTCTTACATATCCTTTCGAGAGAAAACTGTCCTGTGCCTTCTCTTTTGAGGCTACACACTTAGACATACACGCAACATGAAAGCTTTTCGACTTACAACGTGTTGTTTAGGAAAAACAAGATAATTTCGCACGATGCGGGATTTCCTTAAAACGTGATTTTCTGAAAAATTTTGACGAAAGAAAATTCTTTTGGTTCTCTTTAGATGCTACATGTTAAGACGAACACGCCACAACAATTCTTTTCGAGATACAACGTGTAGTTTTGGAGATACAAGCTAATTTTGTACTATGCGTTATTTCTTCTCGTAAAGAGTTTCCAATGCGTACGTATATGTCTTTACTCTGCAAAACTGTATTTCCTTATGAAGTGGTATTCTTACATATCCTTTCGAGAGAAAACTGTCCTGTGCCTTCTCTTTTGAGGCTACACACTTAGACATACACGCAACATGAAAGCTTTTCGACTTACAACGTGTTGTTTAGGAAAAACAAGATAATTTCGCACGATGCGGGATTTCCTTAAAACGTGATTTTCTGAAAAATTTTGACGAAAGAAAATTCTCCTTTTGGTTCTCTTTAGATGCTACATGTTAAGACGTACACGCCACAACAATTCTTTTCGAGATACAACGTGTACTTTTGGAGATACAAGCTAATTTTGTACTATGCGTTATTTCTTCTCGTAAAGAGTTTCCAATGCGTACGTATATGTCTTTACTCTGCAAAACTGTATTTCCTTATGAAGTGGTATTCTTACATATCCTTTCGAGAGAAAACTGTCCTGTGCCTTCTCTTTTGAGGCTACACACTTAGACATACACGCAACATGAAAGCTTTTCGACTTACAACGTGTTGTTTAGGAAAAACAAGATAATTTCGCACGATGCGGGATTTCCTTAAAAGGTGATTTTCTGAAAAATTTTGACGAAAGAAAATTCTCCTTTTGGTTCTCTTTAGATGCTACATGTTAAGATGAACACGCCACAACAATTCTTTTCGAGATACAACGTGTAGTTTTGGAGATACAAGCTAATTTTTTACTATGCGTTATTTCTTCTCGTAAAGAGTTTCCAATGCTTACGTATATGTCTTTACTCTGCAAAACTGTATTTCCTTATGAAGTGGTATTCTTACATATCCTTTCGAGAGAAAACTGTCCTGTGCCTTCTCTTTTGATGCTACACACTTAGACATACACGCAACATGAAAGCTTTTCGACTTACAACGTGTTGTTTAGGAAAAACAAGATAATTTCGCACGATGCGGGATTTCCTTAAAACGTGATTTTCTGAAAAATTTTGACGAAAGAAACTTCTCCTTTTGGTTCTCTTTAGATGCTACATGTTCAGACGTACACGCCACAACAATTCTTTTCGAGATACAACGTGTAGTTTTGGAGATACAAGCTAATTTTGTACTATGCGTTATTTCTTCTCGTAAAGAGTTTCCAATGCGTACGTATATGTCTTTACTCTGCAAAACTGTATTTCCTTATGAAGTGGTATTCTTACATATCCTTTCGAGAGAAAACTGTCCTGTGCCTTCTCTTTTGAGGCTACACACTTAGACATACACGCAACATGAAAGCTTTTCGACTTACAACGTGTTGTTTAGGAAAAACAAGATAATTTCGCACGATGCGGGATTTCCTTAAAACGTGATTTTCTGAAAAATTTTGACGAAAGAAAATTCTCCTTTTGATTCTCTTTAGATGCTACATGTTAAGACGTACACGCCACAACAATTCTTTTCGAGATACAACGTGTAGTTTTGGAGATACAAGCTAATTTTGTACTATGCGTTATTTCTTCTCGTAAAGAGTTTCCAATGCGTACGTATATGTCTTTACTCTGCAAAACTGTATTTCCTTATGAAGTGGTATTCTTACATATCCTTTCGAGAGAAAACTGTCCTGTGCCTTCTCTTTTGAGGCTACACACTTAGACATACACGCAACATGAAAGCTTTTCGACTTACAACGTGTTGTTTAGGAAAAACAAGATAATTTCGCATGATGCGGGATTTCCTTAAAACGTGATTTTCTGAAAAATTTCGACGAAAGAGAACTCTCCTTTTGGTTCTCTTTAGATGCTACATGTTAAGACGTACACGCCACAACAATTCTTTTCGAGATACAACGTGTAGTTTTGGAGATACAAGCTAATTTTGTACTATGCGTTATTTCTTCTCATAAAGAGTTTCCAATGCGTACGTATATGTCTTTACTCTGCAAAACTGTATTTCCTTATGAAGTGGTATTCTTACATATCCTTTCGAGAGAAAACTGTCCTGTGCCTTCTCTTTTGAGGCTACACACTTAGACATACACGCAACATGAAAGCTTTTCGACTTACAACGTGTTGTTTAGGAAAAACAAGATAATTTCGCACGATGCGGGATTTCCTTAAAACGTGATTTTCTGAAAAATTTTGACGAAAGAAAATTCTCCTTTTGGTTCTCTTTAGATGCTACATGTTAAGACGTACACGCCACAACAATTCTTTTCGAGATACAACGTGTAGTTTTGGAGATACAAGCTAATTTTGTACGATGCGTTATTTCTTCTCGTAAAGAGTTTCCAATGCGTACATATATGTCTTTACTCTGCAAAACTGTATTTCCTTATGAAGTGGTATTCTTACATATCCTTTCGAGAGAAAACTGTCCTGTGCCTTCTCTTTTGAGGCTACACACTTAGACATACACGCAACATGAAAGCTTTTCGACTTACAACGTGTTGTTTAGGAAAAACAAGATAATTTCGCACGATGCGGGATCTCCTTAAAACGTGATTTTCTGAAAAATTTTGACGAAAGAAAATTCTCCTTCTGGTTCTCTTTAGATGCTACATGTTAAGACGTACACGCCACAACAATTCTTTTCGAGATACAACGTGTAGTTTTGGAGATACAAGCTAATTTTGTACTATGCGTTATTTCTTCTCGTAAAGAGTTTCCAATGCGTACGTATATGTCTTTACTCTGCAAAACTGTATTTCCTTATGAAGTGGTATTCTTACATATCCTTTCGAGAGAAAACTGTCCTGTGCCTTCTCTTTTGAGGCTACACACTTAGACATACACGCAACATGAAAGCTTTTCGACTTACAACGTGTTGTTTAGGAAAAACAAGATAATTTCGCACGATGCGGGATTTCCTAAAAACGTGATTTTCTGAAAAATTTTGACGAAAGAAAATTCTCCTTTTGGTTCTCTTTAGATGCTACATGTTAAGACGTACACGCCACAACAATTCTTTTCGAGATACAACGTGTAGTTTTGGAGATACAAGCTACTTTTGTACTATGCGTTATTTCTTCTCGTAAAGAGTTTCCAATGCGTACGTATATGTCTTTACTCTGCAAAACTGTATTTCCTTATGAAGTGGTATTCTTACATATCCTTTCGAGAGAAAACTGTCCTGTGCCTTCTCTTTTGAGGCTACACACTTAGACATACACGCAACATGAAAGCTTTTCGACTTACAACGTGTTGTTTAGGAAAAACAAGATAATTTCGCACGATGCGGGATTTCCTTAAAACGTGATTTTCTGAAAAATTTTGACGAAAGAAAATTCTCCTTTTGGTTCTCTTTAGATGCTACATGTTAAGACGTACACGCCACAACAATTCTTTTCGAGATACAACGTGTAGTTTTGGAGATACAAGCTAATTTTGTACGATGCGTTATTTCTTCTCGTAAAGAGTTTCCAATGCGTACGAATATGTCTTTACTCTGCAAAACTGTATTTCCTTATGAAGTGGTATTCTTACATATCCTTTCGAGAGAAAACTGTCCTGTGCCTTCTCTTTTGAGGCTACACACTTAGACATACACGCAACATGAAAGCTTTTCGACTTACAACGTGTTGTTTAGGAAAAACAAGATAATTTCGCACGATGCGGGATTTCCTTAAAACGTGATTTTCTGAAAAATTTTGACGAAAGAAAATTCTCCTTTTGGTTCTCTTTAGATGCTACATGTTAAGACGTACACGCCACAACAATTCTTTTCGAGATACTACGTGTAGTTTTGGAGATACAAGCTAATTTTGTACTATGCGTTATTTCTTCTCGTAAAGAGTTTCCAATGCGTACGTATATGTCTTTACTCTGCAAAACTGTATTTCCTTATGAAGTGGTATTCTTACATATCCTTTCGAGAGAAAACTGTCCTGTGCCTTCTCTTTTGAGGCTACACACTTAGACATACACGCAACATGAAAGCTTTTCGACTTACAACGTGTTGTTTAGGAAAAACAAGATAATTTCGCACGATGCGGGATTTCCTTAAAACGTGATTTTCTGAAAAATTTTGACGAAAGAAAATTCTCCTTTTGGTTCTCTTTAGATGCTACATGTTAAGACGTACACGCCACAACAATTCTTTTCGAGATACAACGTGTAGTTTTGGAGATACAAGCTAATTTTGTACGATGCGTTATTTCTTCTCGTAAAGAGTTTCCAATGCGTACATATATGTCTTTACTCTGCAAAACTGTATTTCCTTATGAAGTGGTATTCTTACATATCCTTTCGAGAGAAAACTGTCCTGTGCCTTCTCTTTTGAGGCTACACACTTAGACATACACGCAACATGAAAGCTTTTCGACTTACAACGTGTTGTTTAGGAAAAACAAGATAATTTCGCACGATGCGGGATTTCCTTAAAACGTGATTTTCTGAAAAATTTTGACGAAACATAATTCTCCTTCTGGTTCTCTTTAGATGCTACATGTTAAGACGTACACGCCACAACAATTCTTTTCGAGATACAACGTGTAGTTTTGGAGATACAAGCTAATTTTGTACTATGCGTTATTTCTTCTCGTAAAGAGTTTCCAATGCGTATGTATATGTCTTTACTCTGCAAAACTGTATTTCCTTATGAAGTGGTATTCTTACATATCCTTTCGAGAGAAAACTGTCCTGTGCCTTCTCTTTTGAGGCTACACACTTAGACATACACGCAACATGAAAGCTTTTCGACTTACAACGTGTTGTTTAGGAAAAACAAGATAATTTCGCACGATGCGGGATTTCCTTAAAACGTGATTTTCTGAAAAATTTTGACGAAAGAAAATTCTCCTTTTGGTTCTCTTTAGATGCTACATGTTAAGACGTACACGCCACAACAATTCTTTTCGAGATACAACGTGTAGTTTTGGAGATACAAGCTAATTTTGTACTATGCGTTATTTCTTCTCGTAAAGAGTTTCCAATGCGTACGTATATGTCTTTACTCTGCAAAACTGTATTTCCTTATGAAGTGGTATTCTTACATATCCTTTCGAGAGAAAACTGTCCTGTGCCTTCTCTTTTGAGGCTACACACTTAGACATACACGCAACATGAAAGCTTTTCGACTTACAACGTGTTGTTTAGGAAAAACAAGATAATTTCGCACGATGCGGGATTTCCTTAAAACGTGATTTTCTGAAAAATTTTGACGAAAGAAAATTCTCCTTTTGGTTCTCTTTAGATGCTACATGTTAAGACGTACACGCCACAACAATTCTTTTCGAGATACAACGTGTAGTTTTGGAGATACAAGCTAATTTTGTACGATGCGTTATTTCTTCTCGTAAAGAGTTTCCAATGCGTACCTATATGTCTTTACTCTGCAAAACTGTATTTCCTTATGAAGTGGTATTCTTACATATCCTTTCGAGAGAAAACTGTCCTGTGCCTTCTCTTTTGAGGCTACACACTTAGACATACACGCAACATGAAAGCTTTTCGACTTACAACGTGTTGTTTAGGAAAAACAAGATAATTTCGCACGATGCGGGATTTCCTTAAAACGTGATTTTCTGAAAAATTTTGACCAAAGAAAATTCTCCTTTTGGTTCTCTTTAGATGCTACATGTTAAGACGTACACGCCACAACAATTCTTTTCGAGATACAACGTGTAGTTTTGGAGATACAAGCTAATTTTGTACTATGCGTTATTTCTTCTCGTAAAGAGTTTCCAATGCGTACGTATATGTCTTTACTCTGCAAAACTGTATTTCCTTATGAAGTGGTATTCTTCCATATCCTTTCGAGAGAAAACTGTCCTGTGCCTTCTCTTTTGAGGCTACACACTTAGACATACACGCAACATGAAAGCTTTTCGACTTACAACGTGTTGTTTGGGAAAAACAAGATAATTTCGCATGATGCGGGATTTCCTTAAAACGTGATTTTCTGAAAAATTTTGACGAAAGAAAATTCTCCTTTTGGTTCTCTTTAGATGCTACATGTTAAGACGAACACGCCACAACAACGTGATACAACGAGATACAACGTGTAGTTTTGGAGATACAAGCTAATTTTGTACGATGCGTTATTTCTTCTCGTAAAGAGTTTCCAATGCGTACGCATAGGTCTTTACTCTGCAAAACTGTATTTCCTTATGAAGTGGTATTCTTACATATCCTTTCGAGAGAAAACTGTCCTGTGCCTTCTCTTTTGAGGCTACACACTTAGACATACACGCAACATGAAAGCTTTTCGACTTACAACGTGTTGTTTAGGAAAAACAAGATAATTTCGCACGATGCGGGATTTCCTTAAAACGTGATTTTCTGAAAAATTTTGACGAAAGAAAATTCTCCTTTTGGTTCTCTTTAGATGCTACATGTTAAGACGTACACGCCCCAACAATTCTTTTCGAGATACAACGTGTAGTTTTGGATATACAAGCTAATTTTGTACGATGCTTTATTTCTTCTCGTAAAGAGTTTCCAATGCGTACGTATATGTCTTTACTCTGCAAAACTGTATTTCCTTATGAAGTGGTATTCTTACATATCCTTTCGAGAGAAAACTGTCCTGTGCCTTCTCTTTTGAGGCTACACACTTAGACATACACGCAACATGAAAGCTTTTCGACTTACAACGTGTTGTTTAGGAAAAACAAGATAATTTCGCACGATGCGGGATTTCCTTAAAACGTGATTTTCTGAAAAATTTTGACGAAAGAAAATTCTCCTTTTGGTTCTCTTTAGATGCTACATGTTAAGACGTACACGCCACAACAATTCTTTTCGAGATACAACGTGTAGTTTTGGAGATACAAGCTAATTTTGTACTATGCGTTATTTCTTCTCGTAAAGAGTTTCCAATGCGTACGTATATGTCTTTACTCTGCAAAACTGTATTTCCTTATGAAGTGGTATTCTTACATATCCTTTCGAGAGAAAACTGTCCTGTGCCTTCTCTTTTGAGGCTACACACTTAGACATACACGCAACATGAAAGCTTTTCAACTTACAACGTGTTGTTTAGGAAAAACAAGATAATTTCGCACGATGCGGGATTTCCTTAAAACGTGATTTTCTGAAAAATTTTGACGAAAGAAAATTCTTTTGGTTCTCTTTAGATGCTACATGTTAAGACGAACACGCCACAACAATTCTTTTCGAGATACAACGTGTAGTTTTGGAGATACAAGCTAATTTTGTACTATGCGTTATTTCTTCTCGTAAAGAGTTTCCAATGCGTACGTATATGTCTTTACTCTGCAAAACTGTATTTCCTTATGAAGTGGTATTCTTACATATCCTTTCGAGAGAAAACTGTCCTGTGCCTTCTCTTTTGAGGCTACACACTTAGACATACACGCAACATGAAAGCTTTCGACTTACAACGTGTTGTTTAGGAAAAACAAGATAATTTCGCACGATGCTGGATTTCCTTAAAACGTGATTTTCTGAAAAATTTTGACGAAAGAAAATTCTCCTTTTGGTTCTCTTTAGATGCTACATGTTAAGACGTACACGCCACAACAATTCTTTTCGAGATACAACGTGTAGTTTTGGAGATACAAGCTAATTTTGTACGATGCGTTATTTCTTCTCGTAAAGAGTTTCCAATGCGTACGTATATGTCTTTACTCTGCAAAACTGTATTTCCTTATGAAGTGGTATTCTTACATATCCTTTCGAGAGAAAACTGTCCTGTGCCTTCTCTTTTGAGGCTACACACTTAGACATACACGCAACATGAAAGCTTTTCGACTTACAACGTGTTGTTTACGAAAAACAAGATAATTTCGCACGATGCGGGATTTCCTTAAAACGTGATTTTCTGAAAAATTTTGACGAAAGAAAATTCTCCTTTTGGTTCCCTTTAGATGCTACATGTTAAGACGTACACGCCACAACAATTCTTTTCGAGATACGTGTAGTTTTGGAGATACAAGCTAATTTTGTACTATGCGTTATTTCTTCTCGTAAAGAGTTTCCAATGCGTACGTATATGTCTTTACTCTGCAAAACTGTATTTCCTTATGAAGTGGTATTCTTACATATCCTTTCGAGAGAAAACTGTCCTGTGCCTTCTCTTTTGAGGCTACACACTTAGACATACACGCAACATGAAAGCTTTTCGACTTACAACGTGTTGTTTAGGAAAAACAAGATAATTTCGCACGATGCGGGATTTCCTTAAAACGTGATTTTCTGAAAAATTTTGACGAAAGAAAATTCTCCTTTTGGTTCTCTTTAGATGCTACATGTTAAGACGTACACGCCACAACAATTCTTTTCGAGATACAACGTGTAGTTTTGGAGATACAAGCTAATTTTGTACTATGCGTTATTTCTTCTCGTAAAGAGTTTCCAATGCGTACGTATATGTCTTTACTCTGCAAAACTGTATTTCCTTATGAAGTGGTATTCTTACATATCCTTTCGAGAGAAAACTGTCCTGTGCCTTCTCTTTTGAGGCTACACACTTAGACATACACGCAACATGAAAGCTTTTCGACTTACAACGTGTTGTTTAGGAAAAACAAGATAATTTCGCACGATGCGGGATTTCCTTAAAACGTGATTTCTGAAAAATTTTGACGAAAGAAAATTCTCCTTTTGGTTCTCTTTAGATGCTACATGTTAAGACGTACACGCCACAACAATTCTTTTCGAGATACAACGTGTAGTTTTGGAGATACAAGCTAATTTTGTACGATGCGTTATTTCTTCTCGTAAAGAGTTTCAATGCGTAAGTATATGTCTTTACTCTGCAAAACTGTATTTCCTTATGAAGTGGTATTCTTACATATCCTTTCGAGAGAAAACTGTCCTGTGCCTTCTCTTTTGAGGCTACACACTTAGACATACACGCAACATGAAAGCTTTTCGACTTACAACGTGTTGTTTAGGAAAAACAAGATAATTTCGCACGATGCGGGATTTCCTTAAAACGTGATTTTCTGAAAAATTTTGACGAAAGAAAATTCTTTTGGTTCTCTTTAGATGCTACATGTTAAGACGAACACGCCACAACAATTCTTTTCGAGATACAACGTGTAGTTTTGGAGATACAAGCTAATTTTGTACTATGCGTTATTTCTTCTCGTAAAGAGTTTCCAATGCGTACGTATATGTCTTTACTCTGCAAAACTGTATTTCCTTATGAAGTGGTATTCTTACATATCCTTTCGAGAGAAAACTGTCCTGTGCCTTCTCTTTTGAGGCTACACACTTAGACATACACGCAACATGAAAGCTTTTCGACTTACAACGTGTTGTTTAGGAAAAACAAGATAATTTCGCACGATGCGGGTTTTCCTTAAAACGTGATTTTCTGAAAAATTTTGACGAAAGAAAATTCTCCTTTTGGTTCTCTTTAGATGCTACATGTTAAGACGTACACGCCACAACAATTCTTTTCGAGATACAACGTGTACTTTTGGAGATACAAGCTAATTTTGTACTATGCGTTATTTCTTCTCGTAAAGAGTTTCCAATGCGTACGTATATGTCTTTACTCTGCAAAACTGTATTTCCTTATGAAGTGGTATTCTTACATATCCTTTCGAGAGAAAACTGGTCCTGTGCCTTCTCTTTTGAGGCTACACACTTAGACATACACGCAACATGAAAGCTTTTCGACTTACAACGTGTTGTTTAGGAAAAACAAGATAATTTCGCACGATGCGGGATTTCCTTAAAAGGTGATTTTCTGAAAAATTTTGACGAAAGAAAATTCTCCTTTTGGTTCTCTTTAGATGCTACATGTTAAGATGAACACGCCACAACAATTCTTTTCGAGATACAACGTGTAGTTTTGGAGATACAAGCTAATTTTTTACTATGCGTTATTTCTTCTCGTAAAGAGTTTCCAATGCTTACGTATATGTCTTTACTCTGCAAAACTGTATTTCCTTATGAAGTGGTATTCTTACATATCCTTTCGAGAGAAAACTGTCCTGTGCCTTCTCTTTTGATGCTACACACTTAGACATACACGCAACATGAAAGCTTTTCGACTTACAACGTGTTGTTTAGGAAAAACAAGATAATTTCGCACGATGCGGGATTTCCTTAAAACGTGATTTTCTGAAAAATTTTGACGAAAGAAACTTCTCCTTTTGGTTCTCTTTAGATGCTACATGTTCAGACGTACACGCCACAACAATTCTTTTCGAGATACAACGTGTAGTTTTGGAGATACAAGCTAATTTTGTACTATGCGTTATTTCTTCTCGTAAAGAGTTTCCAATGCGTACGTATATGTCTTTACTCTGCAAAACTGTATTTCCTTATGAAGTGGTATTCTTACATATCCTTTCGAGAGAAAACTGTCCTGTGCCTTCTCTTTTGAGGCTACACACTTAGACATACACGCAACATGAAAGCTTTTCGACTTACAACGTGTTGTTTAGGAAAAACAAGATAATTTCGCACGATGCGGGATTTCCTTAAAACGTGATTTTCTGAAAAATTTTGACGAAAGAAAATTCTCCTTTTGGTTCTCTTTAGATGCTACATGTTAAGACGTACACGCCACAACAATTCTTTTCGAGATACAACGTGTAGTTTTGGAGATACAAGCTAATTTTGTACTATGCGTTATTTCTTCTCGTAAAGAGTTTCCAATGCGTACGTATATGTCTTTACTCTGCAAAACTGTATTTCCTTATGAAGTGGTATTCTTACATATCCTTTCGAGAGAAAACTGTCCTGTGCCTTCTCTTTTGAGGCTACACACTTAGACATACACGCAACATGAAAGCTTTTCGACTTACAACGTGTTGTTTAGGAAAAACAAGATAATTTCGCATGATGCGGGATTTCCTTAAAACGTGATTTTCTGAAAAATTTCGACGAAAGAGAACTCTCCTTTTGGTTCTCTTTAGATGCTACATGTTAAGACGTACACGCCACAACAATTCTTTTCGAGATACAACGTGTAGTTTTGGAGATACAAGCTAATTTTGTACTATGCGTTATTTCTTCTCATAAAGAGTTTCCAATGCGTACGTATATGTCTTTACTCTGCAAAACTGTATTTCCTTATGAAGTGGTATTCTTACATATCCTTTCGAGAGAAAACTGTCCTGTGCCTTCTCTTTTGAGGCTACACACTTAGACATACACGCAACATGAAAGCTTTTCGACTTACAACGTGTTGTTTAGGAAAAACAAGATAATTTCGCACGATGCGGGATTTCCTTAAAACGTGATTTTCTGAAAAATTTTGACGAAAGAAAATTCTCCTTTTGGTTCTCTTTAGATGCTACATGTTAAGACGTACACGCCACAACAATTCTTTTCGAGATACAACGTGTAGTTTTGGAGATACAAGCTAATTTTGTACGATGCGTTATTTCTTCTCGTAAAGAGTTTCCAATGCGTACATATATGTCTTTACTCTGCAAAACTGTATTTCCTTATGAAGTGGTATTCTTACATATCCTTTCGAGAGAAAACTGTCCTGTGCCTTCTCTTTTGAGGCTACACACTTAGACATACACGCAACATGAAAGCTTTTCGACTTACAACGTGTTGTTTAGGAAAAACAAGATAATTTCGCACGATGCGGGATCTCCTTAAAACGTGATTTTCTGAAAAATTTTGACGAAAGAAAATTCTCCTTCTGGTTCTCTTTAGATGCTACATGTTAAGACGTACACGCCACAACAATTCTTTTCGAGATACAACGTGTAGTTTTGGAGATACAAGCTAATTTTGTACTATGCGTTATTTCTTCTCGTAAAGAGTTTCCAATGCGTACGTATATGTCTTTACTCTGCAAAACTGTATTTCCTTATGAAGTGGTATTCTTACATATCCTTTCGAGAGAAAACTGTCCTGTGCCTTCTCTTTTGAGGCTACACACTTAGACATACACGCAACATGAAAGCTTTTCGACTTACAACGTGTTGTTTAGGAAAAACAAGATAATTTCGCACGATGCGGGATTTCCTAAAAACGTGATTTTCTGAAAAATTTTGACGAAAGAAAATTCTCCTTTTGGTTCTCTTTAGATGCTACATGTTAAGACGTACACCGCCACAACAATTCTTTTCGAGATACAACGTGTAGTTTTGGAGATACAAGCTACTTTTGTACTATGCGTTATTTCTTCTCGTAAAGAGTTTCCAATGCGTACGTATATGTCTTTACTCTGCAAAACTGTATTTCCTTATGAAGTGGTATTCTTACATATCCTTTCGAGAGAAAACTGTCCTGTGCCTTCTCTTTTGAGGCTACACACTTAGACATACACGCAACATGAAAGCTTTTCGACTTACAACGTGTTGTTTAGGAAAAACAAGATAATTTCGCACGATGCGGGATTTCCTTAAAACGTGATTTTCTGAAAAATTTTGACGAAAGAAAATTCTCCTTTTGGTTCTCTTTAGATGCTACATGTTAAGACGTACACGCCACAACAATTCTTTTCGAGATACAACGTGTAGTTTTGGAGATACAAGCTAATTTTGTACGATGCGTTATTTCTTCTCGTAAAGAGTTTCCAATGCGTACGAATATGTCTTTACTCTGCAAAACTGTATTTCCTTATGAAGTGGTATTCTTACATATCCTTTCGAGAGAAAACTGTCCTGTGCCTTCTCTTTTGAGGCTACACACTTAGACATACACGCAACATGAAAGCTTTTCGACTTACAACGTGTTGTTTAGGAAAAACAAGATAATTTCGCACGATGCGGGATTTCCTTAAAACGTGATTTTCTGAAAAATTTTGACGAAAGAAAATTCTCCTTTTGGTTCTCTTTAGATGCTACATGTTAAGACGTACACGCCACAACAATTCTTTTCGAGATACTACGTGTAGTTTTGGAGATACAAGCTAATTTTGTACTATGCGTTATTTCTTCTCGTAAAGAGTTTCCAATGCGTACGTATATGTCTTTACTCTGCAAAACTGTATTTCCTTATGAAGTGGTATTCTTACATATCCTTTCGAGAGAAAACTGTCCTGTGCCTTCTCTTTTGAGGCTACACCTTAGACATACACGCAACATGAAAGCTTTTCGACTTACAACGTGTTGTTTAGGAAAAACAAGATAATTTCGCACGATGCGGGATTTCCTTAAAACGTGATTTTCTGAAAAATTTTGACGAAAGAAAATTCTCCTTTTGGTTCTCTTTAGATGCTACATGTTAAGACGTACACGCCACAACAATTCTTTTCGAGATACAACGTGTAGTTTTGGAGATACAAGCTAATTTTGTACGATGCGTTATTTCTTCTCGTAAAGAGTTTCCAATGCGTACATATATGTCTTTACTCTGCAAAACTGTATTTCCTTATGAAGTGGTATTCTTACATATCCTTTCGAGAGAAAACTGTCCTGTGCCTTCTCTTTTGAGGCTACACACTTAGACATACACGCAACATGAAAGCTTTTCGACTTACAACGTGTTGTTTAGGAAAAACAAGATAATTTCGCACGATGCGGGATTTCCTTAAAACGTGATTTTCTGAAAAATTTTGACGAAACATAATTCTCCTTCTGGTTCTCTTTAGATGCTACATGTTAAGACGTACACGCCACAACAATTCTTTTCGAGATACAACGTGTAGTTTTGGAGATACAAGCTAATTTTGTACTATGCGTTATTTCTTCTCGTAAAGAGTTTCCAATGCGTACGTATATGTCTTTACTCTGCAAAACTGTATTTCCTTATGAAGTGGTATTCTTACATATCCTTTCGAGAGAAAACTGTCCTGTGCCTTCTCTTTTGAGGCTACACACTTAGACATACACGCAACATGAAAGCTTTTCGACTTACAACGTGTTGTTTAGGAAAAACAAGATAATTTCGCACGATGCGGGATTTCCTTAAAACGTGATTTTCTGAAAAATTTTGACGAAAGAAAATTCTCCTTTTGGTTCTCTTTAGATGCTACATGTTAAGACGTACACGCCACAACAATTCTTTTCGAGATACAACGTGTAGTTTTGGAGATACAAGCTAATTTTGTACTATGCGTTATTTCTTCTCGTAAAGAGTTTCCAATGCGTACGTATATGTCTTTACTCTGCAAAACTGTATTTCCTTATGAAGTGGTATTCTTACATATCCTTTCGAGAGAAAACTGTCCTGTGCCTTCTCTTTTGAGGCTACACACTTAGACATACACGCAACATGAAAGCTTTTCGACTTACAACGTGTTGTTTAGGAAAAACAAGATAATTTCGCACGATGCGGGATTTCCTTAAAACGTGATTTTCTGAAAAATTTTGACGAAAGAAAATTCTCCTTTTGGTTCTCTTTAGATGCTACATGTTAAGACGTACACGCCACAACAATTCTTTTCGAGATACAACGTGTAGTTTTGGAGATACAAGCTAATTTTGTACGATGCGTTATTTCTTCTCGTAAAGAGTTTCCAATGCGTACCTATATGTCTTTACTCTGCAAAACTGTATTTCCTTATGAAGTGGTATTCTTACATATCCTTTCGAGAGAAAACTGTCCTGTGCCTTCTCTTTTGAGGCTACACACTTAGACATACACGCAACATGAAAGCTTTTCGACTTACAACGTGTTGTTTAGGAAAAACAAGATAATTTCGCACGATGCGGGATTTCCTTAAAACGTGATTTTCTGAAAAATTTTGACCAAAGAAAATTCTCCTTTTGGTTCTCTTTAGATGCTACATGTTAAGACGTACACGCCACAACAATTCTTTTCGAGATACAACGTGTAGTTTTGGAGATACAAGCTAATTTTGTACTATGCGTTATTTCTTCTCGTAAAGAGTTTCCAATGCGTACGTATATGTCTTTACTCTGCAAAACTGTATTTCCTTATGAAGTGGTATTCTTCCATATCCTTTCGAGAGAAAACTGTCCTGTGCCTTCTCTTTTGAGGCTACACACTTAGACATACACGCAACATGAAAGCTTTTCGACTTACAACGTGTTGTTTGGGAAAAACAAGATAATTTCGCACGATGCGGGATTTCCTTAAAACGTGATTTTCTGAAAAATTTTGACGAAAGAAAATTCTCCTTTTGGTTCTCTTTAGATGCTACATGTTAAGACGAACACGCCACAACAACGTGATACAACGAGATACAACGTGTAGTTTTGGAGATACAAGCTAATTTTGTACGATGCGTTATTTCTTCTCGTAAAGAGTTTCCAATGCGTACGCATAGGTCTTTACTCTGCAAAACTGTATTTCCTTATGAAGTGGTATTCTTACATATCCTTTCGAGAGAAAACTGTCCTGTGCCTTCTCTTTTGAGGCTACACACTTAGACATACACGCAACATGAAAGCTTTTCGACTTACAACGTGTTGTTTAGGAAAAACAAGATAATTTCGCACGATGCGGGATTTCCTTAAAACGTGATTTTCTGAAAAATTTTGACGAAAGAAAATTCTCCTTTTGGTTCTCTTTAGATGCTACATGTTAAGACGTACACGCCCCAACAATTCTTTTCGAGATACAACGTGTAGTTTTGGATATACAAGCTAATTTTGTACGATGCTTTATTTCTTCTCGTAAAGAGTTTCCAATGCGTACGTATATGTCTTTACTCTGCAAAACTGTATTTCCTTATGAAGTGGTATTCTTACATATCCTTTCGAGAGAAAACTGTCCTGTGCCTTCTCTTTTGAGGCTACACACTTAGACATACACGCAACATGAAAGCTTTTCGACTTACAACGTGTTGTTTAGGAAAAACAAGATAATTTCGCACGATGCGGGATTTCCTTAAAACGTGATTTTCTGAAAAATTTTGACGAAAGAAAATTCTCCTTTTGGTTCTCTTTAGATGCTACATGTTAAGACGTACACGCCACAACAATTCTTTTCGAGATACAACGTGTAGTTTTGGAGATACAAGCTAATTTTGTACTATGCGTTATTTCTTCTCGTAAAGAGTTTCCAATGCGTACGTATATGTCTTTACTCTGCAAAACTGTATTTCCTTATGAAGTGGTATTCTTACATATCCTTTCGAGAGAAAACTGTCCTGTGCCTTCTCTTTTGAGGCTACACACTTAGACATACACGCAACATGAAAGCTTTTCAACTTACAACGTGTTGTTTAGGAAAAACAAGATAATTTCGCACGATGCGGGATTTCCTTAAAACGTGATTTTCTGAAAAATTTTGACGAAAGAAAATTCTTTTGGTTCTCTTTAGATGCTACATGTTAAGACGAACACGCCACAACAATTCTTTTCGAGATACAACGTGTAGTTTTGGAGATACAAGCTAATTTTGTACTATGCGTTATTTCTTCTCGTAAAGAGTTTCCAATGCGTACGTATATGTCTTTACTCTGCAAAACTGTATTTCCTTATGAAGTGGTATTCTTACATATCCTTTCGAGAGAAAACTGTCCTGTGCCTTCTCTTTTGAGGCTACACACTTAGACATACACGCAACATGAAAGCTTTCGACTTACAACGTGTTGTTTAGGAAAAACAAGATAATTTCGCACGATGCTGGATTTCCTTAAAACGTGATTTTCTGAAAAATTTTGACGAAAGAAAATTCTCCTTTTGGTTCTCTTTAGATGCTACATGTTAAGACGTACACGCCACAACAATTCTTTTCGAGATACAACGTGTAGTTTTGGAGATACAAGCTAATTTTGTACGATGCGTTATTTCTTCTCGTAAAGAGTTTCCAATGCGTACGTATATGTCTTTACTCTGCAAAACTGTATTTCCTTATGAAGTGGTATTCTTACATATCCTTTCGAGAGAAAACTGTCCTGTGCCTTCTCTTTTGAGGCTACACACTTAGACATACACGCAACATGAAAGCTTTTCGACTTACAACGTGTTGTTTACGAAAAACAAGATAATTTCGCACGATGCGGGATTTCCTTAAAACGTGATTTTCTGAAAAATTTTGACGAAAGAAAATTCTCCTTTTGGTTCCCTTTAGATGCTACATGTTAAGACGTACACGCCACAACAATTCTTTTCGAGATACGTGTAGTTTTGGAGATACAAGCTAATTTTGTACTATGCGTTATTTCTTCTCGTAAAGAGTTTCCAATGCGTACGTATATGTCTTTACTCTGCAAAACTGTATTTCCTTATGAAGTGGTATTCTTACATATCCTTTCGAGAGAAAACTGTCCTGTGCCTTCTCTTTTGAGGCTACACACTTAGACATACACGCAACATGAAAGCTTTTCGACTTACAACGTGTTGTTTAGGAAAAACAAGATAATTTCGCACGATGCGGGATTTCCTTAAAACGTGATTTTCTGAAAAATTTTGACCAAAGAAAATTCTCCTTTTGGTTCTCTTTAGATGCTACATGTTAAGACGTACACACCACAACAATTCTTTTCGAGATACAACGTGTAGTTTTGGAGATACAAGCTAATTTTGTACTATGCGTTATTTCTTCTCGTAAAGAGTTTCCAATGCGTACGTATATGTCTTTACTCTGCAAAACTGTATTTCCTTATGAAGTGGTATTCTTCCATATCCTTTCGAGAGAAAACTGTCCTGTGCCTTCTCTTTTGAGGCTACACACTTAGACATACACGCAACATGAAAGCTTTTCGACTTACAACGTGTTGTTTGGGAAAAACAAGATAATTTCGCACGATGCGGGATTTCCTTAAAACGTGATTTTCTGAAAAATTTTGACGAAAGAAAATTCTCCTTTTGGTTCTCTTTAGATGCTACATGTTAAGACGTACACGCCCCAACAATTCTTTTCGAGATACAACGTGTAGTTTTGGATATACAAGCTAATTTTGTACGATGCTTTATTTCTTCTCGTAAAGAGTTTCCAATGCGTACGTATATGTCTTTACTCTGCAAAACTGTATTTCCTTATGAAGTGGTATTCTTACATATCCTTTCGAGAGAAAACTGTCCTGTGCCTTCTCTTTTGAGGCTACACACTTAGACATACACGCAACATGAAAGCTTTTCGACTTACAACGTGTTGTTTAGGAAAAACAAGATAATTTCGCACGATGCGGGATTTCCTTAAAACGTGATCTTCTGAAAAATTTTGACGAAAGAAAATTCTCCTTTTGGTTCTCTTTAGATGCTACACGTTAAGACGTACACGCCACAACAATTCTTTTCGAGATACAACGTGTAGTTTTGGAGATACAAGCTAATTTTGTACGATGCGTTATTTCTTCTCGTAAAGAGTTTCCAATGCGTACGTATATGTCTTTACTCTGCAAAACTGTATTTCCTTATGAAGTGGTATTCTTACATATCCTTTCGAGAGAAAACTGTCCTGTGCCTTCTCTTTTGAGGCTACACACTTAGACATACACGCAACATGAAAGCTTTTCGACTTACAACGTGTTGTTTAGGAAAAACAAGATAATTTCGCACGATGCGGGATTTCCTTAAAACGTGATTTTCTGAAAAATTTTGACGAAAGAAAATTCTCCTTTTGGTTCTCTTTAGATGCTACACGTTAAGACGTACACGCCACAACAATTCTTTTCGAGATACAACGTGTAGTTTTGGAGATACAAGCTAATTTTGTACGATGCGTTATTTCTTCTCGTAAAGAGTTTCCAATGCGTACGCATAGGTCTTTACTCTGCAAAACTGTATTTCCTTATGAAGTGGTATTCTTACATATCCTTTCGAGAGAAAACTGTCCTGTGCCTTCTCTTTTGAGGCTACACACTTAGACATACACGCAACATGAAAGCTTTTCGACTTACAACGTGTTGTTTAGGAAAAACAAGATAATTTCGCACGATGCGGGATTTCCTTAAAACGTGATTTTCTGAAAAATTTTGACGAAAGAAAATTCTCCTTTTGGTTCTCTTTAGATGCTACATGTTAAGACGTACACGCCCCAACAATTCTTTTCGAGATACAACGTGTAGTTTTGGATATACAAGCTAATTTTGTACGATGCTTTATTTCTTCTCGTAAAGAGTTTCCAATGCGTACGTATATGTCTTTACTCTGCAAAACTGTATTTCCTTATGAAGTGGTATTCTTACATATCCTTTCGAGAGAAAACTGTCCTGTGCCTTCTCTTTTGAGGCTACACACTTAGACATACACGCAACATGAAAGCTTTTCGACTTACAACGTGTTGTTTAGGAAAAACAAGATAATTTCGCACGATGCGGGATTTCCTTAAAACGTGATTTTCTGAAAAATTTTGACGAAAGAAAATTCTCCTTTTGGTTCTCTTTAGATGCTACATGTTAAGACGTACACGCCACAACAATTCTTTTCGAGATACAACGTGTAGTTTTGGAGATACAAGCTAATTTTGTACTATGCGTTATTTCTTCTCGTAAAGAGTTTCCAATGCGTACGTATATGTCTTTACTCTGCAAAACTGTATTTCCTTATGAAGTGGTATTCTTACATATCCTTTCGAGAGAAAACTGTCCTGTGCCTTCTCTTTTGAGGCTACACACTTAGACATACACGCAACATGAAAGCTTTTCAACTTACAACGTGTTGTTTAGGAAAAACAAGATAATTTCGCACGATGCGGGATTTCCTTAAAACGTGATTTTCTGAAAAATTTTGACGAAAGAAAATTCTTTTGGTTCTCTTTAGATGCTACATGTTAAGACGAACACGCCACAACAATTCTTTTCGAGATACAACGTGTAGTTTTGGAGATACAAGCTAATTTTGTACTATGCGTTATTTCTTCTCGTAAAGAGTTTCCAATGCGTACGTATATGTCTTTACTCTGCAAAACTGTATTTCCTTATGAAGTGGTATTCTTACATATCCTTTCGAGAGAAAACTGTCCTGTGCCTTCTCTTTTGAGGCTACACACTTAGACATACACGCAACATGAAAGCTTTCGACTTACAACGTGTTGTTTAGGAAAAACAAGATAATTTCGCACGATGCTGGATTTCCTTAAAACGTGATTTTCTGAAAAATTTTGACGAAAGAAAATTCTCCTTTTGGTTCTCTTTAGATGCTACATGTTAAGACGTACACGCCACAACAATTCTTTTCGAGATACAACGTGTAGTTTTGGAGATACAAGCTAATTTTGTACGATGCGTTATTTCTTCTCGTAAAGAGTTTCCAATGCGTACGTATATGTCTTTACTCTGCAAAACTGTATTTCCTTATGAAGTGGTATTCTTACATATCCTTTCGAGAGAAAACTGTCCTGTGCCTTCTCTTTTGAGGCTACACACTTAGACATACACGCAACATGAAAGCTTTTCGACTTACAACGTGTTGTTTACGAAAAACAAGATAATTTCGCACGATGCGGGATTTCCTTAAAACGTGGTTTTCTGAAAAATTTTGACGAAAGAAAATTCTCCTTTTGGTTCCCTTTAGATGCTACATGTTAAGACGTACACGCCACAACAATTCTTTTCGAGATACGTGTAGTTTTGGAGATACAAGCTAATTTTGTACTATGCGTTATTTCTTCTCGTAAAGAGTTTCCAATGCGTACGTATATGTCTTTACTCTGCAAAACTGTATTTCCTTATGAAGTGGTATTCTTACATATCCTTTCGAGAGAAAACTGTCCTGTGCCTTCTCTTTTGAGGCTACACACTTAGACATACACGCAACATGAAAGCTTTTCGACTTACAACGTGTTGTTTAGGAAAAACAAGATAATTTCGCACGATGCGGGATTTCCTTAAAACGTGATTTTCTGAAAAATTTTGACGAAAGAAAATTCTCCTTTTGGTTCTCTTTAGATGCTACATGTTAAGACGTACACGCCACAACAATTCTTTTCGAGATACAACGTGTAGTTTTGGAGATACAAGCTAATTTTGTACGATGCGTTATTTCTTCTCATAAAGAGTTTCCAATGCGTACATATATGTCTTTACTCTGCAAAACTGTATTTCCTTATGAAGTGGTATTCTTACATATCCTTTCGAGAGAAAACTGTCCTGTGCCTTCTCTTTTGAGGCTACACACTTAGACATACACGCAACATGAAAGCTTTTCGACTTACAACGTGTTGTTTAGGAAAAACAAGATAATTTCGCACGATGCGGGATTTCCTTAAAACGTGATTTTCTGAAAAATTTTGACGAAAGAAAATTCTCCTTTTGGTTCTCTTTAGATGCTACATGTTAAGACGTACACGCCACAACAATTCTTTTCGAGATACAACGTGTAGTTTTGGAGATACAAGCTAATTTTGTACTATGCGTTATTTCTTCTCGTAAAGAGTTTCCAATGCGTACGTATATGTCTTTACTCTGCAAAACTGTATTTCCTTATGAAGTGGTATTCTTACATATCCTTTCGAGAGAAAACTGCCCTGTGCCTTCTCTTTTGAGGCTACACACTTAGACATACACGCAACATGAAAGCTTTTCGACTTACAACGTGTTGTTTAGGAAAAACAAGATAATTTCGCACGATGCGGGATTTCCTTAAAACGTGATTTTCTGAAAAATTTTGACCAAAGAAAATTCTCCTTTTGGTTCTCTTTAGATGCTACATGTTAAGACGTACACGCCACAACAATTCTTTTCGAGATACAACGTGTAGTTTTGGAGATACAAGCTAATTTTGTACTATGCGTTATTTCTTCTCGTAAAGAGTTTCCAATGCGTACGTATATGTCTTTACTCTGCAAAACTGTATTTCCTTATGAAGTGGTATTCTTCCATATCCTTTCGAGAGAAAACTGTCCTGTGCCTTCTCTTTTGAGGCTACACACTTAGACATACACGCAACATGAAAGCTTTTCGACTTACAACGTGTTGTTTGGGAAAAACAAGATAATTTCGCACGATGCGGGATTTCCTTAAAACGTGATTTTCTGAAAAATTTTGACGAAAGAAAATTCTCCTTTTGGTTCTCTTTAGATGCTACATGTTAAGACGAACACGCCACAACAACGTGATACAACGAGATACAACGTGTAGTTTTGGAGATACAAGCTAATTTTGTACTATGCGTTATTTCTTCTCGTAAAGAGTTTCCAATGCGTACGTATATGTCTTTACTCTGCAAAACTGTATTTCCTTATGAAGTGGTATTCTTACATATCCTTTCGAGAGAAAACTGTCCTGTGCCTTCTCTTTTGAGGCTACACACTTAGACATACACGCAACATGAAAGCTTTTCGACTTACAACGTGTTGTTTAGGAAAAACAAGATAATTTCGCACGATGCGGGATTTCCTTAAAACGTGATTTTCTGAAAAATTTTGACGAAAGAAAATTCTCCTTTTGGTTCTCTTTAGATGCTACACGTTAAGACGTACACGCCACAACAATTCTTTTCGAGATACAACGTGTAGTTTTGGAGATACAAGCTAATTTTGTACGATGCGTTATTTCTTCTCGTAAAGAGTTTCCAATGCGTACGTATATGTCTTTACTCTGCAAAACTGTATTTCCTTATGAAGTGGTATTCTTACATATCCTTTCGAGAGAAAACTGTCCTGTGCCTTCTCTTTTGAGGCTACACACTTAGACATACACGCAACATGAAAGCTTTTCGACTTACAACGTGTTGTTTAGGAAAAACAAGATAATTTCGCACGATGCGGGATTTCCTTAAAACGTGATTTTCTGAAAAATTTTGACGAAAGAAAATTCTCCTTTTGGTTCTCTTTAGATGCTACACGTTAAGACGTACACGCCACAACAATTCTTTTCGAGATACAACGTGTAGTTTTGGAGATACAAGCTAATTTTGTACGATGCGTTATTTCTTCTCGTAAAGAGTTTCCAATGCGTACGCATAGGTCTTTACTCTGCAAAACTGTATTTCCTTATGAAGTGGTATTCTTACATATCCTTTCGAGAGAAAACTGTCCTGTGCCTTCTCTTTTGAGGCTACACACTTAGACATACACGCAACATGAAAGCTTTTCGACTTACAACGTGTTGTTTAGGAAAAACAAGATAATTTCGCACGATGCGGGATTTCCTTAAAACGTGATTTTCTGAAAAATTTTGACGAAAGAAAATTCTCCTTTTGGTTCTCTTTAGATGCTACATGTTAAGACGTACACGCCCCAACAATTCTTTTCGAGATACAACGTGTAGTTTTGGATATACAAGCTAATTTTGTACGATGCTTTATTTCTTCTCGTAAAGAGTTTCCAATGCGTACGTATATGTCTTTACTCTGCAAAACTGTATTTCCTTATGAAGTGGTATTCTTACATATCCTTTCGAGAGAAAACTGTCCTGTGCCTTCTCTTTTGAGGCTACACACTTAGACATACACGCAACATGAAAGCTTTTCGACTTACAACGTGTTGTTTAGGAAAAACAAGATAATTTCGCACGATGCGGGATTTCCTTAAAACGTGATTTTCTGAAAAATTTTGACGAAAGAAAATTCTCCTTTTGGTTCTCTTTAGATGCTACATGTTAAGACGTACACGCCACAACAATTCTTTTCGAGATACAACGTGTAGTTTTGGAGATACAAGCTAATTTTGTACTATGCGTTATTTCTTCTCGTAAAGAGTTTCCAATGCGTACGTATATGTCTTTACTCTGCAAAACTGTATTTCCTTATGAAGTGGTATTCTTACATATCCTTTCGAGAGAAAACTGTCCTGTGCCTTCTCTTTTGAGGCTACACACTTAGACATACACGCAACATGAAAGCTTTTCAACTTACAACGTGTTGTTTAGGAAAAACAAGATAATTTCGCACGATGCGGGATTTCCTTAAAACGTGATTTTCTGAAAAATTTTGACGAAAGAAAATTCTTTTGGTTCTCTTTAGATGCTACATGTTAAGACGAACACGCCACAACAATTCTTTTCGAGATACAACGTGTAGTTTTGGAGATACAAGCTAATTTTGTACTATGCGTTATTTCTTCTCGTAAAGAGTTTCCAATGCGTACGTATATGTCTTTACTCTGCAAAACTGTATTTCCTTATGAAGTGGTATTCTTACATATCCTTTCGAGAGAAAACTGTCCTGTGCCTTCTCTTTTGAGGCTACACACTTAGACATACACGCAACATGAAAGCTTTCGACTTACAACGTGTTGTTTAGGAAAAACAAGATAATTTCGCACGATGCTGGATTTCCTTAAAACGTGATTTTCTGAAAAATTTTGACGAAAGAAAATTCTCCTTTTGGTTCTCTTTAGATGCTACATGTTAAGACGTACACGCCACAACAATTCTTTTCGAGATACAACGTGTAGTTTTGGAGATACAAGCTAATTTTGTACGATGCGTTATTTCTTCTCGTAAAGAGTTTCCAATGCGTACGTATATGTCTTTACTCTGCAAAACTGTATTTCCTTATGAAGTGGTATTCTTACATATCCTTTCGAGAGAAAACTGTCCTGTGCCTTCTCTTTTGAGGCTACACACTTAGACATACACGCAACATGAAAGCTTTTCGACTTACAACGTGTTGTTTACGAAAAACAAGATAATTTCGCACGATGCGGGATTTCCTTAAAACGTGATTTTCTGAAAAATTTTGACGAAAGAAAATTCTCCTTTTGGTTCCCTTTAGATGCTACATGTTAAGACGTACACGCCACAACAATTCTTTTCGAGATATGTGTAGTTTTGGAGATACAAGCTAATTTTGTACTATGCGTTATTTCTTCTCGTAAAGAGTTTCCAATGCGTACGTATATGTCTTTACTCTGCAAAACTGTATTTCCTTATGAAGTGGTATTCTTACATATCCTTTCGAGAGAAAACTGTCCTGTGCCTTCTCTTTTGAGGCTACACACTTAGACATACACGCAACATGAAAGCTTTTCGACTTACAACGTGTTGTTTAGGAAAAACAAGATAATTTCGCACGATGCGGGATTTCCTTAAAACGTGATTTTCTGAAAAATTTTGACCAAAGAAAATTCTCCTTTTGGTTCTCTTTAGATGCTACATGTTAAGACGTACACGCCACAACAATTCTTTTCGAGATACAACGTGTAGTTTTGGAGATACAAGCTAATTTTGTACTATGCGTTATTTCTTCTCGTAAAGAGTTTCCAATGCGTACGTATATGTCTTTACTCTGCAAAACTGTATTTCCTTATGAAGTGGTATTCTTACATATCCTTTCGAGAGAAAACTGTCCTGTGCCTTCTCTTTTGAGGCTACACACTTAGACATACACGCAACATGAAAGCTTTTCGACTTACAACGTGTTGTTTAGGAAAAACAAGATAATTTCGCACGATGCGGGATTTCCTTAAAACGTGATTTTCTGAAAAATTTTGACGAAAGAAAATTCTCCTTTTGGTTCTCTTTAGATGATACATGTTAAGACGTACACGCCACAACAATTCTTTTCGAGATACAACGTGTAGTTTTGGAGATACAAGCTAATTTTGTACTATGCGTTATTTCTTCTCGTAAAGAGTTTCCAATGCGTACGTATATGTCTTTACTCTGCAAAACTGTATTTCCTTATGAAGTGGTATTCTTACATATCCTTTCGAGAGAAAACTGTCCTGTGCCTTCTCTTTTGAGGCTACACACTTAGACATACACGCAACATGAAAGCTTTTCGACTTACAACGTGTTGTTTAGGAAAAACAAGATAATTTCGCACGATGCGGGATTTCCTTAAAACGTGATTTTCTGAAAAATTTTGACGAAAGAAAATTCTCCTTTTGGTTCTCTTTAGATGCTACATGTTAAGACGTACACGCCACAACAATTCTTTTCGAGATACAACGTGTAGTTTTGGAGATACAAGCTAATTTTGTACTATGCGTTATTTCTTCTCGTAAAGAGTTTCCAATGCGTACGTATATGTCTTTACTCTGCAAAACTGTATTTCCTTATGAAGTGGTATTCTTACATATCCTTTCGAGAGAAAACTGTCCTGTGCCTTCTCTTTTGAGGCTACACACTTAGACATACACGCAACATGAAAGCTTTCGACTTACAACGTGTTGTTTAGGAAAAACAAGATAATTTCGCAAGATGCTGGATTTCCTTAAAACGTGATTTTCTGAAAAATTTTGACGAAAGAAAATTCTCCTTTTGGTTCTCTTTAGATGCTACATGTTAAGACGTACACGCCACAACAATTCTTTTCGAGATACAACGTGTAGTTTTGGAGATACAAGCTAATTTTGTACGATGCGTTATTTCTTCTCGTAAAGAGTTTCCAATGCGTACGTATATGTCTTTACTCTGCAAAACTGTATTTCCTTATGAAGTGGTATTCTTACATATCCTTTCGAGAGAAAACTGTCCTGTGCCTTCTCTTTTGAGGCTACACACTTAGACATACACGCAACATGAAAGCTTTTCGACTTACAACGTGTTGTTTACGAAAAACAAGATAATTTCGCACGATGCGGGATTTCCTTAAAACGTGATTTTCTGAAAAATTTTGACGAAAGAAAATTCTCCTTTTGGTTCCCTTTAGATGCTACATGTTAAGACGTACACGCCACAACAATTCTTTTCGAGATACGTGTAGTTTTGGAGATACAAGCTAATTTTGTACTATGCGTTATTTCTTCTCGTAAAGAGTTTCCAATGCGTACGTATATGTCTTTACTCTGCAAAACTGTATTTCCTTATGAAGTGGTATTCTTACATATCCTTTCGAGAGAAAACTGTCCTGTGCCTTCTCTTTTGAGGCTACACACTTAGACATACACGCAACATGAAAGCTTTTCGACTTACAACGTGTTGTTTAGGAAAAACAAGATAATTTCGCACGATGCGGGATTTCCTTAAAACGTGATTTTCTGAAAAATTTTGACGAAAGAAAATTCTCCTTTTGGTTCTCTTTAGATGCTACATGTTAAGACGTACACGCCACAACAATTCTTTTCGAGATACAACGTGTAGTTTTGGAGATACAAGCTAATTTTGTACGATGCGTTATTTCTTCTCATAAAGAGTTTCCAATGCGTACATATATGTCTTTACTCTGCAAAACTGTATTTCCTTATGAAGTGGTATTCTTACATATCCTTTCGAGAGAAAACTGTCCTGTGCCTTCTCTTTTGAGGCTACACACTTAGACATACACGCAACATGAAAGCTTTTCGACTTACAACGTGTTGTTTAGGAAAAACAAGATAATTTCGCACGATGCGGGATTTCCTTAAAACGTGATTTTCTGAAAAATTTTGACGAAAGAAAATTCTCCTTTTGGTTCTCTTTAGATGCTACATGTTAAGACGTACACGCCACAACAATTCTTTTCGAGATACAACGTGTAGTTTTGGAGATACAAGCTAATTTTGTACTATGCGTTATTTCTTCTCGTAAAGAGTTTCCAATGCGTACGTATATGTCTTTACTCTGCAAAACTGTATTTCCTTATGAAGTGGTATTCTTACATATCCTTTCGAGAGAAAACTGTCCTGTGCCTTCTCTTTTGAGGCTACACACTTAGACATACACGCAACATGAAAGCTTTTCGACTTACAACGTGTTGTTTAGGAAAAACAAGATAATTTCGCACGATGCGGGATTTCCTTAAAACGTGATTTTCTGAAAAATTTTGACGAAAGAAAATTCTCCTTTTGGTTCTCTTTAGATGCTACATGTTAAGACGTACACGCCACAACAATTCTTTTCGAGATACAACGTGTAGTTTTGGAGATACAAGCTAATTTTGTACGATGCGTTATTTCTTCTCGTAAAGAGTTTCCAATGCGTACGTATATGTCTTTACTCTGCAAAACTGTATTTCCTTATGAAGTGGTATTCTTACATATCCTTTCGAGAGAAAACTGCCCTGTGCCTTCTCTTTTGAGGCTACACACTTAGACATACACGCAACATGAAAGCTTTTCGACTTACAACGTGTTGTTTAGGAAAAACAAGATAATTTCGCACGATGCGGGATTTCCTTAAAACGTGATTTTCTGAAAAATTTTGACCAAAGAAAATTCTCCTTTTGGTTCTCTTTAGATGCTACATGTTAAGACGTACACGCCACAACAATTCTTTTCGAGATACAACGTGTAGTTTTGGAGATACAAGCTAATTTTGTACTATGCGTTATTTCTTCTCGTAAAGAGTTTCCAATGCGTACGTATATGTCTTTACTCTGCAAAACTGTATTTCCTTATGAAGTGGTATTCTTACATATCCTTTCGAGAGAAAACTGTCCTGTGCCTTCTCTTTTGAGGCTACACACTTAGACATACACGCAACATGAAAGCTTTTCGACTTACAACGTGTTGTTTAGGAAAAACAAGATAATTTCGCACGATGCGGGATTTCCTTAAAACGTGATTTTCTGAAAAATTTTGACGAAAGAAAATTCTCCTTTTGGTTCTCTTTAGATGCTACACGTTAAGACGTACACGCCACAACAATTCTTTTCGAGATACAACGTGTAGTTTTGGAGATACAAGCTAATTTTGTACGATGCGTTATTTCTTCTCGTAAAGAGTTTCCAATGCGTACGTATATGTCTTTACTCTGCAAAACTGTATTTCCTTATGAAGTGGTATTCTTACATATCCTTTCGAGAGAAAACTGTCCTGTGCCTTCTCTTTTGAGGCTACACACTTAGACATACACGCAACATGAAAGCTTTTCGACTTACAACGTGTTGTTTAGGAAAAACAAGATAATTTCGCACGATGCGGGATTTCCGTAAAACGTGATTTTCTGAAAAATTTTGACGAAAGAAAATTCTCCTTTTGGTTCTCTTTAGATGCTACACGTTAAGACGTACACGCCACAACAATTCTTTTCGAGATACAACGTGTAGTTTTGGAGATACAAGCTAATTTTGTACGATGCGTTATTTCTTCTCGTAAAGAGTTTCCAATGCGTACGCATAGGTCTTTACTCTGCAAAACTGTATTTCCTTATGAAGTGGTATTCTTACATATCCTTTCGAGAGAAAACTGTCCTGTGCCTTCTCTTTTGAGGCTACACACTTAGACATACACGCAACATGAAAGCTTTTCGACTTACAACGTGTTGTTTAGGAAAAACAAGATAATTTCGCACGATGCGGGATTTCCTTAAAACGTGATTTTCTGAAAAATTTTGACGAAAGAAAATTCTCCTTTTGGTTCTCTTTAGATGCTACATGTTAAGACGTACACGCCCCAACAATTCTTTTCGAGATACAACGTGTAGTTTTGGATATACAAGCTAATTTTGTACGATGCTTTATTTCTTCTCGTAAAGAGTTTCCAATGCGTACGTATATGTCTTTACTCTGCAAAACTGTATTTCCTTATGAAGTGGTATTCTTACATATCCTTTCGAGAGAAAACTGTCCTGTGCCTTCTCTTTTGAGGCTACACACTTAGACATACACGCAACATGAAAGCTTTTCGACTTACAACGTGTTGTTTAGGAAAAACAAGATAATTTCGCACGATGCGGGATTTCCTTAAAACGTGATTTTCTGAAAAATTTTGACGAAAGAAAATTCTCCTTTTGGTTCTCTTTAGATGCTACATGTTAAGACGTACACGCCACAACAATTCTTTTCGAGATACAACGTGTAGTTTTGGAGATACAAGCTAATTTTGTACTATGCGTTATTTCTTCTCGTAAAGAGTTTCCAATGCGTACGTATATGTCTTTACTCTGCAAAACTGTATTTCCTTATGAAGTGGTATTCTTACATATCCTTTCGAGAGAAAACTGTCCTGTGCCTTCTCTTTTGAGGCTACACACTTAGACATACACGCAACATGAAAGCTTTTCAACTTACAACGTGTTGTTTAGGAAAAACAAGATAATTTCGCACGATGCGGGATTTCCTTAAAACGTGATTTTCTGAAAAATTTTGACGAAAGAAAATTCTTTTGGTTCTCTTTAGATGCTACATGTTAAGACGAACACGCCACAACAATTCTTTTCGAGATACAACGTGTAGTTTTGGAGATACAAGCTAATTTTGTACTATGCGTTATTTCTTCTCGTAAAGAGTTTCCAATGCGTACGTATATGTCTTTACTCTGCAAAACTGTATTTCCTTATGAAGTGGTATTCTTACATATCCTTTCGAGAGAAAACTGTCCTGTGCCTTCTCTTTTGAGGCTACACACTTAGACATACACGCAACATGAAAGCTTTCGACTTACAACGTGTTGTTTAGGAAAAACAAGATAATTTCGCACGATGCTGGATTTCCTTAAAACGTGATTTTCTGAAAAATTTTGACGAAAGAAAATTCTCCTTTTGGTTCTCTTTAGATGCTACATGTTAAGACGTACACGCCACAACAATTCTTTTCGAGATACAACGTGTAGTTTTGGAGATACAAGCTAATTTTGTACGATGCGTTATTTCTTCTCGTAAAGAGTTTCCAATGCGTACGTATATGTCTTTACTCTGCAAAACTGTATTTCCTTATGAAGTGGTATTCTTACATATCCTTTCGAGAGAAAACTGTCCTGTGCCTTCTCTTTTGAGGCTACACACTTAGACATACACGCAACATGAAAGCTTTTCGACTTACAACGTGTTGTTTACGAAAAACAAGATAATTTCGCACGATGCGGGATTTCCTTAAAACGTGATTTTCTGAAAAATTTTGACGAAAGAAAATTCTCCTTTTGGTTCCCTTTAGATGCTACATGTTAAGACGTACACGCCACAACAATTCTTTTCGAGATATGTGTAGTTTTGGAGATACAAGCTAATTTTGTACTATGCGTTATTTCTTCTCGTAAAGAGTTTCCAATGCGTACGTATATGTCTTTACTCTGCAAAACTGTATTTCCTTATGAAGTGGTATTCTTACATATCCTTTCGAGAGAAAACTGTCCTGTGCCTTCTCTTTTGAGGCTACACACTTAGACATACACGCAACATGAAAGCTTTTCGACTTACAACGTGTTGTTTAGGAAAAACAAGATAATTTCGCACGATGCGGGATTTCCTTAAAACGTGATTTTCTGAAAAATTTTGACCAAAGAAAATTCTCCTTTTGGTTCTCTTTAGATGCTACATGTTAAGACGTACACGCCACAACAATTCTTTTCGAGATACAACGTGTAGTTTTGGAGATACAAGCTAATTTTGTACTATGCGTTATTTCTTCTCGTAAAGAGTTTCCAATGCGTACGTATATGTCTTTACTCTGCAAAACTGTATTTCCTTATGAAGTGGTATTCTTACATATCCTTTCGAGAGAAAACTGTCCTGTGCCTTCTCTTTTGAGGCTACACACTTAGACATACACGCAACATGAAAGCTTTTCGACTTACAACGTGTTGTTTAGGAAAAACAAGATAATTTCGCACGATGCGGGATTTCCTTAAAACGTGATTTTCTGAAAAATTTTGACGAAAGAAAATTCTCCTTTTGGTTCTCTTTAGATGCTACATGTTAAGACGTACACGCCACAACAATTCTTTTCGAGATACAACGTGTAGTTTTGGAGATACAAGCTAATTTTGTACTATGCGTTATTTCTTCTCGTAAAGAGTTTCCAATGCGTACGTATATGTCTTTACTCTGCAAAACTGTATTTCCTTATGAAGTGGTATTCTTACATATCCTTTCGAGAGAAAACTGTCCTGTGCCTTCTCTTTTGAGGCTACACACTTAGACATACACGCAACATGAAAGCTTTTCGACTTACAACATGTTGTTTAGGAAAAACAAGATAATTTCGCACGATGTGGGATTTCCTTAAAACGTGATTTTCTGAAAAATTTTGACGAAAGAAAATTCTCCTTTTGGTTCTCTTTAGATGCTACATGTTAAGACGTACACGCCACAACAATTCTTTTCGAGATACAACGTGTAGTTTTGGAGATACAAGCTAATTTTGTACTATGCGTTATTTCTTCTCGTAAAGAGTTTCCAATGCGTACGTATATGTCTTTACTCTGCAAAACTGTATTTCCTTATGAAGTGGTATTCTTACATATCCTTTCGAGAGAAAACTGTCCTGTGCCTTCTCTTTTGAGGCTACACACTTAGACATACACGCAACATGAAAGCTTTTCGACTTACGACGTGTTGTTTAGGAAAAACAAGATAATTTTGCACGATGCGGGATTTCCCTAAAACGTGATTTTCTGAAAAATTTTGACGAAAGAAAATTCTCCTTTTGGTTCTCTTTAGATGCTACATGTTAAGACGTACACGCCACAACAATTCTTTTCGAGATACAACGTGTAGTTTTGGAGATACAAGCTAATTTTGTACGATGCGTTATTTCTTCTCGTAAAGAGTTTCCAATGCGTACGTATATGTCTTTACTCTGCAAAACTGTATTTCCTTATGAAGTGGTATTCTTACATATCCTTTCGAGAGAAAACTGTCCTGTGCCTTCTCTTTTGAGGCTACACACTTAGACATACACGCAACATGAAAGCTTTTCGACTTACAACGTGTTGTTTAGGAAAAACAAGATAATTTCGCACGATGCGGGATTTCCTTAAAACGTGATTTTCTGAAAAATTTTGACGAAAGAAAATTCTCCTTTTGGTTCTCTTTAGATGCTACATGTTAAGACGAACACGCCACAACAATTCTTTTCGAGATACAACGTGTAGTTTTGGAGATACAAGCTAATTTTTTACTATGCGTTATTTCTTCTCGTAAAGAGTTTCCAATGCGTACGTATATGTCTTTACTCTGCAAAACTGTATTTCCTTATGAAGTGGTATTCTTACATATCCTTTCGAGAGAAAACTGTCCTGTGCCTTCTCTTTTGAGGCTACACACTTAGACATACACGCAACATGAAAGCTTTTCGACTTACAACGTGTTGTTTAGGAAAAACAAGATAATTTCGCACGATGCGGGATTTCCTTAAAACGTGATTTTCTGAAAAATTTTGACGAAAGAAAATTCTCCTTTTGGTTCTCTTTAGATGCTACATGTTAAGACGTACACGCCACAACAATTCTTTTCGAGATACAACGTGTAGTTTTGGAGATACAAGCTAATTTTGTACTATGCGTTATTTCTTCTCGTAAAGAGTTTCCAATGCGTACGTATATGTCTTTACTCTGCAAAACTGTATTTCCTTATGAAGTGGTATTCTTACATATCCTTTCGAGAGAAAACTGTCCTGTGCCTTCTCTTTTGAGGCTACACACTTAGACATACACGCAACATGAAAGCTTTTCGACTTACAACGTGTTGTTTAGGAAAAACAAGATAATTTCGCACGATGCGGGATTTCCTTAAAACGTGATTTTCTGAAAAATTTTGACGAAGGAAAATTCTCCTTTTGGTTCTCTTTAGATGCTACATGTTAAGATGTACACGCCACAACAATTCTTTTCGAGATACAACGTGTAGTTTTGGAGATACAAGCTAATTTTGTACTATGCGTTATTTCTTCTCGTAAAGAGTTTCCAATGCGTACGTATATGTCTTTACTCTGCAAAACTGTATTTCCTTATGAAGTGGTATTCTTACATATCCTTTCGAGAGAAAACTGTCCTGTGCCTTCTCTTTTGAGGCTACACACTTAGATATACACGCAACATGAAAGCTTTCGACTTACAACGTGTTGTTTAGGAAAAACAAGATAATTTCGCACGATGCGGGATTTCCTTAAAACGTGATTTTCTGAAAAATTTTGACGAAAGAAAATTCTCCTTTTGGTTCTCTTTAGATGCTACATGTTAAGACGAACACGCCACAACAATTCTTTTCGAGATACAACGTGTAGTTTTGGAGATACAAGCTAATTTTTTACTATGCGTTATTTCTTCTCGTAAAGAGTTTCCAATGCGTACGTATATGTCTTTACTCTGCAAAACTGTATTTCCTTATGAAGTGGTATTCTTACATATCCTTTCGAGAGAAAACTGTCCTGTGCCTTCTCTTTTGAGGCTACACACTTAGACATACACGCAACATGAAAGCTTTTCGACTTACAACGTGTTGTTTAGGAAAAACAAGATAATTTCGCACGATGCGGGATTTCCTTAAAACGTGATTTTCTGAAAAATTTTGACGAAAGAAAATTCTCCTTTTGGTTCTCTTTAGATGATACATGTTAAGACGTACACGCCACAACAATTCTTTTCGAGATACAACGTGTAGTTTTGGAGATACAAGCTAATTTTGTACTATGCGTTATTTCTTCTCGTAAAGAGTTTCCAATGCGTACGTATATGTCTTTACTCTGCAAAACTGTATTTCCTTATGAAGTGGTATTCTTACATATCCTTTCGAGAGAAAACTGTCCTGTGCCTTCTCTTTTGAGGCTACACACTTAGACATACACGCAACATGAAAGCTTTTCGACTTACAACGTGTTGTTTAGGAAAAACAAGATAATTTCGCATGATGCGGGATTTCCTTAAAACGTGATTTTCTGAAAAATTTTGACGAAAGAAAATTCTCCTTTTGGTTCTCTTTAGATGCTACATGTTAAGACGTACACGCCACAACAATTCTTTTCGAGATACAACGTGTAGTTTTGGAGATACAAGCTAATTTTGTACTATGCGTTATTTCTTCTCGTAAAGAGTTTCCAATGCGTACGTATATGTCTTTACTCTGCAAAACTGTATTTCCTTATGAAGTGGTATTCTTACATATCCTTTCGAGAGAAAACTGTCCTGTGCCTTTTCTTTTGAGGCTACACACTTAGACATACACGCAACATGAAAGCTATTCGACTTACAACGTGTTGTTTAGGAAAAACAAGATAATTTCGCACGATGCGGGATTTCCTTAAAACGTGATTTTCTGAAAAATTTTGACGAAAGAAAATTCTCCTTTTGGTTCTCTTTAGATGCTACATGTTAAGACGTACACGCCACAACAATTCTTTTCGAGATACAACGTGTAGTTTTGGAGATACAAGCTAATTTTGTACGATGCGTTATTTCTTCTCGTAAAGAGTTTCCAATGCGTACGTATATGTCTTTACTCTGCAAAACTGTATTTCCTTATGAAGTGGTATTCTTACATATCCTTTCGAGAGAAAACTGTCCTGTGCCTTCTCTTTGAGGCTACACACTTAGACATACACGCAACATGAAAGCTTTTCGACTTACAACGTGTTGTTTAGGAAAAACAAGATAATTTCTCACGATGCGGGATTTCCTTACAACGTGATTTTCTGAAAAATTTTGACGAAAGAAAATTCTCCTTTTGGTTCCCTTTAGATGCTACATGTTAAGACGTACACGCCACAACAATTCTTTTCGAGATACGTGTAGTTTTGGAGATACAAGCTAATTTTGTACTATGCGTTATTTCTTCTCTTAAAGAGTTTCCAATGCGTACGTATATGTCTTTACTCTGCAAAACTGTATTTCCTTATGAAGTGGTATTCTTACATATCCTTTCGAGAGAAAACTGTCCTGTGCCTTCTCTTTTGAGGCTACACACTTAGACATACACGCAACATGAAAGCTTTTCGACTTACAACGTGTTGTTTAGGAAAAACAAGATAATTTCGCACGATGCGGGATTTCCTTAAAACGTGATTTTCTGAAAAATTTTGACGAAAGAAAATTCTCCTTTTGGTTCTCTTTAGATGCTACATGTTAAGACGTACACGCCACAACAATTCTTTTCGAGATACAACGTGTAGTTTTGGAGATACAAGCTAATTTTGTACTATGCGTTATTTCTTCTCGTAAAGAGTTTCCAATGCGTACGTATATGTCTTTACTCTGCAAAACTGTATTTCCTTATGAAGTGGTATTCTTACATATCCTTTCGAGAGAAAACTGTCCTGTGCCTTCTCTTTTGAGGCTACACACTTAGACATACAAGCAACATGAAAGCTTTTCGACTTACAACGTGTTGTTTAGGAAAAACAAGATAATTTCGCACGATGCGGGATTTCCTTAAAACGTGATTTTCTGAAAAATTTTGACGAAAGAAAATTCTCCTTTTGGTTCTCATTAGATGCTACATGTTAAGACGTACACGCCACAACAATTCTTTCGAGATACAACGTGTAGTTTTGGAGATACAAGCTAATTTTGTACGATGCGTTATTTCTTCTCGTAAAGAGTTTCCAATGCGTACGTATATGTCTTTACTCTGCAAAACTGTATTTCCTTATGAAGTGGTATTCTTACATATCCTTTCGAGAGAAAACTGTCCTGTGCCTTCTCTTTTGAGGCTACACACTTAGACATACACGCAACATGAAAGCTTTTCGACTTACAACGTGTTGTTTAGGAAAAACAAGATAATTTCGCACGATGCGGGATTTCCTTAAAACGTGATTTTCTGAAAAATTTTGACGAAAGAAAATTCTCCTTTTGGTTCCCTTTAGATGCTACATGTTAAGATGTACACGCCACAACAATTCTTTTCGAGATACGTGTAGTTTTGGAGATACAAGCTAATTTTGTACTATGCGTTATTTCTTCTCGTAAAGAGTTTCCAATGCGTACGTATATGTCTTTACTCTGCAAAACTGTATTTCCTTATGAAGTGGTATTCTTACATATCCTTTCGAGAGCAAACTGTCCTGTGCCTTCTCTTTTGAGGCTACACACTTAGACATACACGCAACATGAAAGCTTTTCGACTTACAACGTGTTGTTTAGGAAAAACAAGATAATTTCGCACGATGCGGGATTTCCTTAAAACGTGATTTTCGGAAAAATTTTGACGAAAGAAAATTCTCCTTTTGGTTCTCTTTAGATGCTACATGTTAAGACGTACACGCCACAACAATTCTTTTCGAGATACAACGTGTAGTTTTGGAGATACAAGCTAATTTTGTACTATGCGTTATTTCTTCTCATAAAGAGTTTCCAATGCGTACGTATATGTCTTTACTCTGCAAAACTGTATTTCCTTATGAAGTGGTATTCTTACATATCCTTTCGAGAGAAAACTGTCCTGTGCCTTCTCTTTTGAGGCTACACACTTAGACACACACGCAACATGAAAGCTTTTCGACTTACAACATGTTGTTTAGGAAAAACAAGATAATTTCGCACGATGCGGGATTTCCTTAAAACGTGATTTTCTGAAAAATTTTGACGAAAGAAAATTCTCCTTTTGGTTCTCTTTAGATGCTACATGTTAAGACGTACACGACACAACAATTCTTTTCGAGATACAACGTGTAGTTTTGGAGATACAAGCTAATTTTGTACTATGCATTATTTCTTCTCGTAAAGAGTTTCCAATGCGTACGTATATGTCTTTACTCTGCAAAACTGTATTTCCTTATGAAGTGGTATTCTTACATATCCTTTCGAGAGAAAACTGTCCTGTGCCTTCTCTTTTGAGGCTACACACTTAGACATACACGCAACATGAAAGCTTTTCGACTTACAACGTGTTGTTTAGGAAAAACAAGATAATTTCGCACGATGCGGGATTTCCTTAAAACGTGATTTTCTGAAAAATTTTGACGAAAGAAAATTCTCCTTTTGGTTCTCTTTAGATGCTACATGTTAAGACGTACACGCCACAACAATTCTTTTCGAGATACAACGTGTAGTTTTGGAGATACAAGCTAATTTTGTACTATGCGTTATTTCTTCTCGTAAAGAGTTTCCAATGCGTACGTATATGTCTTTACTCTGCAAAACTGTATTTCCTTATGAAGTGGTATTCTTACATATCCTTTCGAGAGAAAACTGTCCTGTGCCTTCTCTTTTGAGGCTACACACTTAGACATACACGCAACATGAAAGCTTTCGACTTACAACGTGTTGTTTAGGAAAAACAAGATAATTTCGCACGATGCGGGATTTCCTTAAAACGTGATTTTCTGAAAAATTTTGACGAAAGAAAATTCTCCTTTTGGTTCTCTTTAGATGCTACATGTTAAGACGAACACGCCACAACAATTCTTTTCGAGATACAACGTGTAGTTTTGGAGATACAAGCTAATTTTTTACTATGCGTTATTTCTTCTCGTAAAGAGTTTCCAATGCGTACGTATATGTCTTTACTCTGCAAAACTGTATTTCCTTATGAAGTGGTATTCTTACATATCCTTTCGAGAGAAAACTGTCCTGTGCCTTCTCTTTTGAGGCTACACACTTAGACATACACGCAACATGAAAGCTTTTCGACTTACAACGTGTTGTTTAGGAAAAACAAGATAATTTCGCACGATGCGGGATTTCCTTAAAACGTGATTTTCTGAAAAATTTTGACGAAAGAAAATTCTCCTTTTGGTTCTCTTTAGATGCTACATGTTAAGACGTACACGCCACAACAATTCTTTTCGAGATACAACGTGTAGTTTTGGAGATACAAGCTAATTTTGTACTATGCGTTATTTCTTCTCGTAAAGAGTTTCCAATGCGTACGTATATGTCTTTACTCTGCAAAACTGTATTTCCTTATGAAGTGGTATTCTTACATATCTTTTCGAGAGAAAACTGTCCTGTGCCTTCTCTTTTGAGGCTACACACTTAGACATACACGCAACATGAAAGCTTTTCGACTTACAACGTGTTGTTTAGGAAAAACAAGATAATTTCGCATGATGCAGGATTTCCTTAAAACGTGATTTTCTGAAAAATTTTAACGAAAGAAAATTCTCCTTTTGGTTCTCTTTAGATGCTACATGTTAAGACGTACACGCCACAACAATTCTTTTCGAGATACAACGTGTAGTTTTGGAGATACAAGCTAATTTTGTACTATGCGTTATTTCTTCTCGTAAAGAGTTTCCAATGCGTACGTATATGTCTTTACTCTGCAAAACTGTATTTCCTTATGAAGTGGTATTCTTACATATCCTTTCGAGAGAAAACTGTCCTGTGCCTTCTCTTTTGAGGCTACACACTTAGACATACACGCAACATGAAAGCTTTTCGACTTACAACGTGTTGTTTAGGAAAAACAAGATAATTTCGCACGATGCGGGATTTCCTTAAAACGTGATTTTCTGAAAAATTTTGACGAAAGAAAATTCTCCTTTTGGTTCTCTTTAGATGCTACATGTTAAGACGTACACGCCACAACAAATCTTTTCGAGATACAACGTGTAGTTTTGGAGATACAAAAGTACGATGCGTTATTTCTTCTCATAAAGAGTTTCCAATGCGTACGTATATGTCTTTACTCTGCAAAACTGTATTTCCTTATGAAGTGGTATTCTTACATATCCTTTCGAGAGAAAACTGTCCTGTGCCTTCTCTTTTGAGGCTACACACTTAGACATACACGCAACATGAAAGCTTTTCGACTTACAACGTGTTGTTTAGGAAAAACAAGATAATTTCGCACGATGCGGGATTTCCTTAAAACGTGATTTTCTGAAAAATTTTGACGAAAGAAAATTCTCCTTTTGGTTCTCTTTAGATGCTACATGTTAAGACGTACACGCCACAACAATTCTTTTCGAGATACAACGTGTAGTTTTGGAGATACAATCTAATTTTGTACGATGCGTTATTTCTTCTCGTAAAGAGTTTCCAATGCGTACGTATATGTCTTTACTCTGCAAAATTGTATTTCCTTATGAAGTGGTATTCTTACATATCCTTTCGAGAGAAAACTGTCCTGTGCCTTCTCTTTTGAGGCTACACACTTAGACATACACGCAACATGAAAGCTTTTCGACTTACAACGTGTTGTTTAGGAAAAACAAGATAATTTCGCACGATGCGGGATTTCCTTAAAACGTGATTTTCTGAAAAATTTTGACGAAAGAAAATTCTCCTTTTGGTTCTCTTTAGATGATACATGTTAAGACGTACACGCCACAACAATTCTTTTCGAGATACAACGTGTAGTTTTGGAGATACAAGCTAATTTTGTACGATGCGTTATTTCTTCTCGTAAAGAGTTTCCAATGCGTACGTATATGTCTTTACTCTGCAAAACTGTATTTCCTTATGAAGTGGTATTCTTACATATCCTTTCGAGAGAAAACTGTCCTGTGCCTTCTCTTTTGAGGCTACACACTTAGACATACACGCAACATGAAAGCTTTTCGACTTACAACGTGTTGTTTAGGAAAAACAAGATAATTTCGCACGATGCGGGATTTCCTTAAAACGTGATTTTCTGAAAAATTTTGACGAAAGAAAATTCTCCTTTTGGTTCTCTTTA